>NC_058080.1:41290718-41382413 GCF_014858855.1 Bufo gargarizans
GGCCGATGTGATGGCCACTAAAAAGACACATTTTAATGTTAGGACCTTGATGGCAATATCGGAGAGGGGTTCAAAATGGCACCATAACCAGGGCCTGAAGAACCAGACCAAGGTCCGAAAGGAGGGACTGTATGCAGGGTGTTCCTAGAAACAACCTTACAAAATCTAGCAATTAGAGGATGTGCAGTCAAACTTGAATCGAACAGGACACTTAAGGCTGAAATCTGAACTTTTAAGGTACTTAAGTCAAACCCTCTATCTAACCCCCCTTTCAAGAAGCGGACAGGCAGGGAAAGGAGAAACCCCTAAAAACTTAACGAGAACAGGCCATATTCTAGCAGATATGGCAGTAGTTACTTTCTTCCTACTTTTTAATAAGGTAGAGACTACCGAATATGATAGCCATTTCAGAATCAGAAGAGACCTCTCAAAAACCACGGCGTCAAGTGTAGACCCTTGATTGGGGGATATATCACTGGGCCCTGAGACAAGAGATCCGGAATTTCCGGAAGCACCCATGGCTCCCTGACCGACAGTAGTATTTACCAGGAGAACCCTGCTCGACAGGGCCAAAAGGGGGCTATCAAAATCACAGAAGCCCTGTCCTCCCTTATTTTGTTTAACACTTTGGGAATTAACTGCAACGGAGGGAACACATACAGCAGACCCCTGCTCCAAGGTTGGAGGAAGGCATCTACTCCTGTGGGAGAATCCCCTGGACAAAGGGAAAAGAACCTTCTCACCTTCCTGTTCTCTTTCGTAGCGAAGAGGTCTATATCTGGCAACCCCCACAGACTATTTTGGCAAAGACTTCCCGATTTAAGGACCATTCCCTCTGGTCTAGCCTGTGTCAACTGATGATTCAAGTAGGCTACCATGGAACCATTGTTGGACAAAATCTTTAAATGTTGGTTCTGAAGCCAAGGCAGAATCCTCCGCAAGACCTTCAGAACCGCCGTTAACTCTTTAGCGTTGGAAGAAATCTCCCAATCTGAACTGTCCCAGGATCCCTGAAAAAATCTGTCCTGAACATGGGGCCCCCAACCAGTCGGACTGGCATCTGTAGTAACTACTAAGGGGTTTACCACCTTCCACAGGATCCCCTGATCTAGATTATTCTGCAACAGCCACCACTCCAGCAACTGACAGGTCTCCCTGTTGATGAGAAATTTGTTGTCCAATTCCTCGTCTCCCTGACCAAGACTGGAGAATCTCCCACTGGAGATTGCACCCACAGAACTGCCGGAATGCAAGAAGTTAAGGTACCCAGGATGGACATAGCTTTCCTGACTAATACGTAAGGATACATAATCAGATCCCGCACCACTAGGAGGTTGAGTCCAACAATATCCCCAAGAACCTTAGCATCTGTTTGGGGATCATTCTGGATTTCTCCCTGTTCACATTTAAACCCAATGATTCCAGGATCTGAATTACTTGATTTACCTGAGAAAGACAAATCTGCCTAGATGGGGGTCACTATTAAAAAATCGTCCAGGTATGGGATAAATAAGATGTCCTTCTCTCTTGTGTGAGCCATCTCTGCCACCAGCTTGGTAAATATATGTGGAGCCATAGAAATTCCGAACGGAAGCACCTGGAACTGAAAAAGTGTCTTACTCTCCCCTTCAACCGAAGTGCCACTCTAAGAAACTTCTGATCACCAGGATAAAATCGGCAGATGGTAATATGCATCCTTTATATCAAGCACTACCATAAAGCAATCTCTGTAGAGAAGATATACATATTTGAACATCTCGATCTTGAATTTCCTGTATTTCAGAAATTTGTTCAAACCTCTTAAATGTATAATTGCCCTGTAAACCCCAATTTGGCTTCTTTACTAGAAAGAGATTGGAATAATAACCTGAACCTTCTCCAGGAGGGCAAGGAATACGAGCACCTTTTTCTAACAACAGATCCACCTCCCTCTCTAGTGCCCCCTGAATTTTTGACCTAGTTCTAAAATTAAAAAAAATTCTGGTGTGGAAAAACTGAACTCCAACCTGAACCCTTCTCTTAGAGAACTTAAAATCCAACTGCTGTTGGAAATTCTGAACTAATCTGACTGCCTTTTTTGAACCCACCTTTTGCACCTTGTTTTGACAGTATCCCACACTCCTTTAACCCAACTGCACTTACACAGATACTGGATGGTGACTGGCAGCTTTACGGGTACCCTTTTATTTTTTATAAAATATTCTTTACCTTTTGTGTCATGCCTATTTCCTCTTGCAAACAGGGCTCTTACTCTTAGGGCTCATGAACATGAACGTATTTTCTTCCAGTGTCTGTTCCTTTTTTTTTTGCGGACCGTATGCGGAATTATTCATTTCAATGGGTCCGCAAAAAAAAACAAAAAAACTAAGTTACTCTGTGTGCATTCCTTTTCCGTTCCGCAAGAAAATAGAACTTGTCCTATTATTGTCTGCATTACGGATAAGGATAGTACTGTTCTATGAGGGACCATCTGTTCCGTTCTGCAAAATATGGAATGCACAGGGACATCATCCGTATTTTTTGCAGATACATTTTTTGCAGACCGCAAAATACATATGGCTGTGTGCATGAGCCCTTATTTGAATTATTTAGGCTAATTTCACACTAGCGCTTGTTACAGCCGGCATCTCTCCGCTGTAGCTTCCGGTAATGTTAGATAGAGAGAGAGCAATGTTTGTACATTGTACTCTCTGAATGGTGAAGTGCAGTGTAATACCGTTGGGGCTATATAAATAAAAATTAAAATTGGAGGCATGCTGATGTAAAGTATCGGCAAATTAAATTATTTGGTACCATAGCATGCATCAGTACTAATCTGTAAAACAGCTTGTATGCATGAGGCTTTCCTCTTGAATTAGTGCAGTCTCAGAAATCCCAGGTAACTGGTTGTGTGCGACTCCTTCAGGGTCAGTGTGTGCGATACGTATGATGATTTTCCATATTGACATTCTTATTTTTTTTTAGCTATTTAAGTTGGTTGACTAGTCCTGTGGATGGTGCACTAATATAATACCCAAACAAATGATGTAAAACAGCCTTTAATAAAAATTTCTGTGCCATACAATCAAAAAATATACCATCAGCACACAGCTTGTACATGCTGCCACACCAGCATCCACCAGCTCAGGCAATATATATATATATTAAAAAAAAAAAAAAAAAAAAAAAAAAGGGGGGGGGGGGGGGGGGTCGATATTTTCCTAAATGGGTTTTCCAGAAGGTGATAAAACATGGCTACTTTCTTTCAAAAACAAACCTTCTGAATGGGTCTGGTGATGTTTTTATAAGAAAGCAGCCATGTTTTTATCTAACCTTCAAAAGTGTTGCAATAGGGTTAAAAAACAAGACGCAGAAGACCACTCCTGTGCCACACGGATAAAGATGGATACAATACTTTGAATAATGAGGACTTGTTCTATGGCGGGTGGTACAGTATTTTCAGAAAGAAAAAATAAATAAAGAAGAAATAAAGAAATCTTTAGAAAACAATTTACAAGTTTCATAGCTTTATATGGGCCGTCTCTTCTCACCTGTTCTGAAAGTCAAATTTGGGTGGAGGTTATTGATTGCACTGGTTTACCCTACAGTGCAGCTGCAGCTGGTGGGGAAAGGCCCCGTAGAGGAAATAATATGATAAAAAGGTCCAAAGCCACACTCTCCACCTTAGCTAATATTGGTGTGCCGAGTCGGAAATCAGGTGCTAATAGCACATATGGGGTTTTCAATAATTAAAGGGATTCTGCACTTTGTTTAAACTGATGATCTATCCAGAGGATTGATCATCAGTTAAAACAAACTGTAGAAACCCCTTTAAGGCTAAATCCTGCAATCTTTAGACAGGATGCCACCCATAGTATATACTAATCTTATTCCTTTGTTATATGGCTAAAGTGTCACCGTGCTCCAAAAAAGCAGACAGTAAGTCCTCATGCACATAACCGTATTTTGCATACGCATCCAATTCCCATTTTTTTTGCAGATTACACATGGACAGATGTCATCTGTGTGTTATCCACGTGTGACTGTCTGTTCCGCAAATTAAAGAACAAGTCCTATTCTTGCCCGGTTTGTGGACAAAAAGTCACTGCTATTGCCAGGAGGATGAAAAATGCAGATTGCACATGGAAGGTGTCCAAATTTATTAGAATGAGGCCTAAATTGTAGTGTTTTAAAGAAATTACCTATGCTCACTAGGATGAGATCCACTAAAAGAAGCTGACAAATATATAGTGTACAAGGGCATACACGGGCACCGGCTGTGTGCACTCAGTGGCACGGATGATTTCAATGGCTCCTCAATCTGCAAGATAAGACCAAAGATAGGACTTAACCTATTTTTTGCAGAGTGGAGGCATAGACCAGAAGCCCATGGAAACACTACGAAGTGCTTCCGTGGGCTTTCATGTCCATGCCTCCGCACTGCAAAATATAGGACATGTTCTATTTTAGGCCGTATCTTGCGAAGCGCGGACGCGTTCAAGTCAATTGGTACACATCTACAAACGAAGTGCACACTGCCAGTGCCCGTGCATTGCGGACGGCTATTTGCAGTCCACAGCATGGGCACTGAGCGCCTATGCTTGTGGGTATGAGCCCTTAGGGTGATACTGCAGGCATAAATACAGAAGCGTTCATGCTGTAAATATATGAAACAAAAAACTGTTACTTACATAAAGGGAAACTCCACTAAAATGCAGTTTCCCATTCTCCCAGCCCTTCAGCCTCCCTTACTTATGTTATTTAAATAAAAAATCAGACCTTTGTTTATATGGCAGCATTCAAACATATCCAGACCACAACTTGTCTCATCTCAAACAATTGGGGCATATCGCTAGGTTATGCACCCATTCTCTGATAGGTGCGAGTCCAACCGCTGGGACCCGCACCTATATTTAGAACAGAGTCTCAAAAGTGGTGGAGAGCTTACCACTGCAGCGCATACAGAATCCATACGCTGCAGCCATGTATAGCACACTGCATGATGCTCCTGCCTTATCCTCTCTCGGCTAAAGCCTGGCATGGTATATCAGCGGAGGGTATCCTGCACTGATGTATTATGTAAATGTTTCAGAAGAGTAGAGTGAGGACATGCAGGAGTAGCTATGTGTGCTCCGGCCAGTACAGTGCTCACTGCAGAACACAGAATCCGTACACGGCCACAGAGTATGGATTCTGTATGTGCTGCAATGAAAAGCGCTGTAGACAGGCCCGAACTTCGGGGGACCTGTTTTTGGTAGAAAAAAAAATAAAAATCAATAAATAAAATATATTTAAAAAATTAATTATTTGGGTCTTTGTAGCAGATTTAAAAATAAATATTTGACAGTATCGGTACACTTTAAAGGGAACCTGTCACCTCCAACAGACATATTTGAACTTCCTTTCTTCACTGAAGACCATTGTAGTCACCCACCACTAATGGAGGACTGGTTACAGCTAGTGAAGATGGTGGCTGCTGCTATCCAGAGGAACCAAAAGGTAAGTATGCAGATTTTTTTGTCATCATAGCACGGTTTTGAAAAGGGCATTGGAACAGACGGGAGAATATATCCCTCTAAGCTTATCCTTAAAGGAATACTCCATATTTTTTTAGGTCACTTCAACGACAAAATCTACATTAAAATGAATGAATATCCTTGAAAATACCTTTCTTTACTTATCTAGCGCTGAGATATGAATGCCTAGAAAATAAAATTCTGATGCTTCCTACTAGCAATCTGCGTTAGGTTTAGCTGTACCATGCTGACAGACATGTGACCCAACGGCTCAGCTCCCACAATGCACTGCTCTCTGGTAACTAAAGACATTGTATAATTAAGAAACAGTATAAGATAACACAAAGTATGCACAAAAACATTCACTATGTTATGTAGATTTAAACTATGGAATATTGTAACTAAGCCACGCAAAAGTGGGTTTTCCCATCTCAACATTTATAGTATATCACTAGGACAGGGGTAGGCAACCTCCAGCACTCCAGCTGTTGTGAAACTACAACTCCCAGCATGCATACTTGCACTGCTCTTCTCCGAACTCCCATAGAAATGAATAGAGCATGCTGGGAATTGTATTTTTACAGCAGCTGGAGTGCCGAAGGTTGCTGATCCCTGCACTAGGATATGTCACAAATGTCAGACAGGTACAGGTCCCATCTCTGGGACCCGCTCCTATCCTATCTTCACAAAGGGGTCAACAGAGTGAAGGGAGTTCCGAAAAATACCTGAGCGCTGGCTCGGCTATTTCTGGCAGTTTCTGTTAGTTTGGCTTATTTTCAGAAGTTTAAAATAAGTGGTTGTGGATAGCTCACCACCTTTCACGGTGTGGTAAAGGTGCTCTAGTCTGGGACTGATCACCCAATCAGTCAGAATAAGGTAGAAAATTGTAAGTAGGCGACTGGCACTCACTATATGGGTCACAACGACAGCATTTATTGACATAAAAAAAAAAAAAATCACAAAATGATCACATAAAGTTAAAACATCACAATTGGCACAAAAATGATGCATAAAATATCCCCTGAAAACATATATAAAATTCAAATCAGCCATCCACTGGTGTATAAGCCCTATGGATAAAGGGATCTGCTACGTATGATAAGGACTGTCCTTTGATGGTAAATAAAGTCCCAATGATCCACTTGGATAGTCTGGTAAATTTATAGCAGTGTCCCTTTAAAACAAGGTGGTATGCATCCGGCTAGTAATGTATATCAATTCGAATCCCAATGTCCACAGGATGTGAGGTTTCAAATACCTCTTCCACAGTAGCTCAATTATATCTGGTGGTCAATGCTGTAGAGAGATATATCGCTTACCGGTATGTCCGATACTCTCGTTCACCAGCTTTCACACCACGCTGCTGTAGTCACTGCCGGCGTCTCAGCTCTCTGGTGTGTGTGTCACGTGTTTTCCCAGAGATATCGCGGGACTTGCTAGCTCTATTCCGGCGTTTGAATGCGATTGTATCCGCAGCAAGAAAAGAGATAATGGAGCGCTCGGAACAGGGATCCAACGCCAGACGCGTTTCAGGGACTTCACTCCCCTTTCTCAGCCACTGAGGAAGGGGAGTGTAGTCCCTGAAACGCGTCTGGCGTTGAATCCCTGTTCCGATTTTAAATCCGGATATGATCGAGATTATCTAAATAATTTGGAGCGCTCCATTATTTTTTTTCTTGCTGCGGATACAATCGCATTCGAACGCCGGAATAGAGCCAGCAAGTCCCGCGATATCTCTGGGAAAACACGTGACACACACCAGAGAGCGGAGACGCCAGCAGTGACTACAGCAGCGTGGTGTGGAAAGCTGGTGAACGAGAGTATCGGACACTCGGACATACCGGTAAGCGATATATCTCTCTACAGCATTGACCACCAGATATAATTGAGCTACTGTGGAAGAGGTATTTGAAACCTCACATCCTGTGGACATGGGGATTCGAATTGATATACATTACTAGCCGGATGCATACCACCTTGTTTTAAAGGGACACTGCTATAAATTTACCAGACTATCCAAGTGGATCATTGGGACTTTATTTACCATCAAAGGACAGTCCTTATCATATGTAGCAGATCCCTTTATCCATAGGGCTTATACACCAGTGGATGGTTGATTTGAATTTTATATACGTTTTTAGGGGATATTTTATGCATCATTTTTGTGCCAATTGTGATGTTTTAACTTGATGTGATCATTTTGTGATTTTTTATGTCAATAAATGCTGTCGTTGTGACCCATATAGTGAGTGCCAGTCGCCTACTTACAATTATTTTCAGAAGTCCCATAGCAGTGAATGGAGAAGACACAGTGCATGTCTGGTGTCCTCTCCTTCACTTTAGGAGCCCCGTTTAGGAGACAGGAGCAGTTCCCAGAGGAATATGGGCTTTGTTTTCTGAAACCAAAATACCCTTTTTTATCCAGTAATTCTAAGTGCACATAGTAGTACCTGAAGAATGGATCTTGAAGAAAAAAAAAGTGTAGTAATTATTATATAAAACTTTCATTTTCAGAGAACTTTAAATGTGCTATCTAGGATTAGAACAAGATTTTGATTCCCCCCCCAATAAAACCAAGGACTAAGTTTGGTATTTCAGCATTTACTAGGATTTGGATGAACTTCATTGCCAGGTACAGCCCACAGACAAGCGTGCCACTGTTTTTGGAAAAAGCAAACCATCCTAATCCTCGACAACCCCTTTTATGTAGCAAGAGCATTACCAGTTTGAGGAGGAAACCAGACAACTCTCGGAATCAGACTGCAATAAAGAATTATCAAGTACTTATCTGAAAGATCCTCCGGTTCTCCTGACTGACCTCTGCAGCGGTGACGTCATGTTGGCAATGTGTAACTGCTCCAGCCAATCAATGGCTCCCACTGAAAACTAAAATCCACAGCCGAGGTCAGTGATTGGCTGCAGCGCTTGTGTGTTGGTGACGTGACATCACTGCTGCAGAGGCCAGCCAGGAGAACCGAAGTGGTGGAAGGGGATCTCTCAGGTAAGTACTTACCAGTTCTTTATTGTAGGCTGAAACTGGACAACCCCTTGCAGCATAAAAAGTTTAGGGAAAGACTGCCTCTATAGAGAGTCATGGATCTTTCCTTTGTTATGGAATCAATAGGCAACATTTCAGAAATCTGACAACACAATCAAAACATAATCCAAAGGTTAAAAAATAGATTATATATAGATACAGTTATGTATCCACCATTTATTTAACAGATGCAAAACCCGCTCTCCAAGTCCACTGTCTGTCCATCCCACTGATCACACTCAGCAGGTCATCATGGTTATCCAGCCACAGAAAGGCAAGGGGAGTGCACGGCGTATAGTGGCAGATGTATGGAGTCATCCCCGCTGCGTGCCTCCTCA
The DNA here is from genome assembly GCF_014858855.1 of Bufo gargarizans. Taxonomy (NCBI): domain Eukaryota; kingdom Metazoa; phylum Chordata; class Amphibia; order Anura; family Bufonidae; genus Bufo; species Bufo gargarizans. The sequence continues at coordinate 41,299,589 of NC_058080.1, forward strand.
AAGGGCTAGATGTGAGTACCAAGAACCAGGGGGAAAAGACAGCACAGGAGTAGGCCACCTTTAATAAGCTGAGGATAGATAGATTTATATAGTGTGTATATATATATATCCCAAATGACTTTCACAAAAGAAAGTTACAAGTAGAATAAAGAACAGAGTCTGTACAGTGCGTCATTAGCTCCGGAGTGCGGCGAGTCGCGAATGCATGGCTTCCATGTCCTCCTCCTCTTCATCAGATACAACAGCAGCTGTGGCTCCCTCCAGATCCGTCTCTGGTAAGGCGTCTGTGACTTTGCTGGGAGCTTTGCCCAAGGCCCCTGGAAAACACGACAACCATAGTTGCAGTAAAGACAGTAAACTATATTCAGTTATAGAAGGAAATATTTACAGTGGAGAATATAGTGGTTTTACTTATGTAGAAATAAAAAGTCACAGGTGCGCAATATATATATACACACACACACACATACATACACACATACATACAGTACAGACCAAAAGTTTGGACACACCTTCTCATTCAAAGAGTTTTCTTTATTTTCATGACTATGAAAATTGTAGATTCACACTGAAGCCATCAAAACTATGAATTAACACATGTGGAATTATATACATAACAAAAAAGTGTGAAACTACTGAAAATATGTCATTCTAGGTTCTTCAAAGTAGCCACCTTTTGCTTTGATTACTGCTTTGCATACTCTTGGCATTCTCTTGATGAGCTTCAAGAGGTAGTCACCTGAAATGGTCTTCCAACAGTCTTGAAGGAGTTCCCAGAGATGCTTAGCACTTGTTGGCCCTTTTGCCTTCACTCTGCGGTCCAGCTCACCCCAAACCATCTCAATTGGGTTCAGGTCCAGTGACTATGGAGGCCAGGTCATCTGGCGCAGCACCCCATCACTCTCCTTCATGGTCAAATAGCCCTTACACAGCCTGGAGGTGTGTTTGGGGTCATTGTCCTGTTGAAAAATAAATGATGGTCCAACTAAACGCAAACCGGATGGAATAGCATGCCGCTGCAAGATGCTGAGGTAGCCATGCTGGTTCAGTATGCCTTCAATTTTGAATAAATCCCCAACAGTGTCACCAGCAAAGCACCCCCACACCATCACACCTCCTCCTCCATGCTTCACGGTGGGAACCAGGCATGTAGAGTCCATCCGTTCACCTTTTCTGCGTCGCACAAAGACACGGTGGTTGGAACCAAAGATCTCAAATTTGGACTCATCAGACCAAAGCACAGATTTCCACTGGTCTAATGTCCATTCCTTGTGTTCTTTAGCCCAAACAAGTCTCTTCTGCTTGTTGCCTGTTCTTAGCAGTGGTTTCCTAGCAGATATTCTATCTTTTTGTGACTGCACTTGGGGACACTTTCAAAGTTTTCCCAATTTTTCGGACTGACTGACCTTCATTTCTTAAAGTAATGATGGCCACTTGTTTTTCTTTACTTAGCTGCTTTTTTCTTGCCATAATACAAATTCTAACAGTCTATTCAGTAGGACTATCAGCTGTGTATCCACCTGACTTCTCCACAACGCAACTGATGGTCCCAACCCCATTTATAAGGCAAGAAATCCCACTTATTAAACCTGACAGGGCACACCTGTGAAGTGAAAACCATTTCAGATGACTACCTCTTGAAGCTCATCAAGAGAATGCCAAGAGTGTGCAAAGCAGTAATCAAAGCAAAAGGTGGCTACTTTGAAGAACCTAGAATATGACATATTTTCAGTTGTTTCACACTTTTTTGTTATGTATATAATTCCACATGTGTTAATTCATAGTTTTGATGCCTTCATTGTGAATCTACAATTTTCATAGTCATGAAAATAAAGAAATTTAAGATTACACTTACCGGTAATCACTTTTCCATAAGCCCATGACAGCACCCTTGAGAGACCGCCTCCATCCAGGACAGGAAACAGGAACTTTCGTGGAGAGCTCATAAGGAGGAGCATGGCCCCGAGACCACCAGTTAATCGCAAGAACTTGTCCTAGACCACACTCTTCTCTTTTTTTTTTTTTTTTTTGTATATATATATTTATATATATTTTTTTTTTTTTCCTATATATCTTTTTTTTTTTTTTTTTATATGAATATCAGGGTGGGAATAAACCCGGGTGCTGTCATGGGCTTATGGAAAAGTGATTACCGGTAAGTGTAATCTTAAATTTCCCTTTCGCCCATGACAGCACCCTTGAGAGACGATTAGAATAGAAATCCCTTTATTTCTTAGGGTGGGACTACCGCCTGGAGGACTTTCCTACCGAAGGCTAGCTGTTCTCTATTGCCTAGGTCCAATCTGTAGTGACGGAAGAAGGTGCTAGGCGACTGCCATGTGGCTGCTCTACAAATTTGTTCTAGGGTAGCGTCAGCCCTTTCTGCCCAAGTGGTGGAGACTGATCTTGTAGAATGAGCACCAAAGCCCCCCGGGGGCGCCTTTCCAGCTGAAGAATAGGCCAAATTAATGGCTCTTACGATCCATCTGGAAAGGGTTTTAGAAGAGGCTGGGAGGCCCTTATTTTTCCCACTAAACTGAATGAAGAGTTTTGAGGTTTTCCTCCACTGACTAGTAACCTCCAGATAATGAGATAGGCATCTTTTTACATCTAAACAGTGCAGTTTTTCCTCTTTTTCATTTCTCGGATCTTGGCACAGGGAAGGAAGGATAATGTCCTGCGTTCTATGAAACATAGAAACCACTTTCGGTAAGAAGGAAGGGTCTGGTTTAATGAGAACCCTATCATCTAAGATGTTAGTGTACGGAGGCGAGGTAGAGAAGGCTGAAATCTCACCAACCCTCCTTGCTGAGGTAATTGCCACAAGAAACGCTGTTTTGAAAGACAAAATCTTTATAGGTAACTGTTTAAGTGGCTCAAAGGGAGGTTCTGTGAGGCTAGTAAGGACCAAGTTGAGGTCCCAGGGGGGAATTGAAGGTCCAGGTATAGGCCTAAGCCTGCTGATGGCTTTAAAGAATCTTCGGACCCACGGGTGGCTAGCGATGGGAGAATCAAAGAACGCACTCAAAGCGGATACCTGTACTCTAAGAGTACTTGGCCTCAAATTTTTTTCATGTCCAGCTTGCAAAAAATCTAAAATCCTACACATAGGTGGGGGATTTAAAGGATTCACTGGATCCTTGGCAAACTTCTGGAAGGTGTTCCAAATCCTGAGATAAATAGAGGAGGTGACATCCTTTCTGCAGGATAGTAAAGTGGAAACTACGCTCTTGGAGAGTCCTCTACTTTCTAGGATTTCCCCCTCAAGAGCCATGCTGTTAGGTGTAGCTGCTTCACACTCGGATGATTGACTGGTCCTTGGGATAGAAGATCTTGCCACTCCGGGAGAATCCAAGGGTCCGTCAAGGATAGCTTCCTCAACCAGGTGAACCAGGTTCTTCTGGGCCAGAAAGGAGCAATTAAGATCACTGTTGTTCTTTCTTGTCTCAGCTTCTGTAAGAATCTTGGAAGAAGCCTTAATGGAGGAAAGGCGTAGAGGAGCTGGTTCGGCCAGGGAAGGGAGAAGGCATCTATCCCTGTTGGTGAATCTCTCGTGCTGAGGGAAAAGAAACAATGACACTTTCTGTTTTCTCTGGTGGCGAACAAGTCCAGATGAGGACGACCCCAAAGTCGAATTATTTGATCGAACACCATTTGGTTCAGACACCATTCCCCCTGGTCTAGTGTATTTCGACTTAAGAAATCTGCCACTTTGTTTTCTGAACCTTTTAGATGTATTGCCATAAGGGACGGCACAGAAGGAATTATAAGGGAAAAGATATCCGTTGTTAACCGCATAAGATTTTCTGATCTGGTTCCTCCTTGTTTGTTCAGATAGGAGACCACTGTGGCGTTGTCTGAAAAAACTTTTATAGACTTTCCCTGTAGTAAAGGAAGAAACTCTTTTAAGGCGAAAAAGACCGCCCTCAGTTCCCTCATGTTTTGGGAGTCTAGACTCTGCTCTCTTTCCCAAACACCTTGTCTTAAGTACCCTTGGCAACAGGCCCCCCCACCCGGAAGGACTTGCGTCGGTGGTAAGGGTAACAAAGTCTTGTTGGAACCAAGGGAGCCCCTGGGACAGGTTTACGGGGTTCAGCCACCAGTGAAGGGACTGGATCACTTGGGGGGTGAGTGTGAAAGGTGTATCTAATGGGCGGAGGGAGCCCTGCCACTCCTTCAGAATTTGCCACTGTAGGGGTCTGGAGTGAAGATGGCTCCAACTGACCGCTGGTATGGTTGAGGTCATTCTGCCCAAGACCGCCATTGCTTGTCTGATAGTAGGGTTCTCTGACGATATCAGGGACTGAACCTGTTGTATTAATCTCTGAATCTTGTCCTGGGGTAGAATACAGAGTAGTTTCTTTGAGTCCAGCATCATCCCTAAAAAGATGCAAACTTGGGAAGGAATTAAATGGGATTTTTCTCCGTTTATTTGCCAGCCGAGGTCTTCTAGGATCTGCACTACTTTTTTGAGGTGCGCTTCTAGAATGGATTTTGACTCTGCTACCACCAGGAGATCGTCTAAGTAAGGTATTAGTAAAATGTCTTTTTCCCTTACATGAGCCATGACTTCTGCCATGACTTTCGTGAAAAGTCTGGGAGCTTGAGAAATCCCAAAGGGAAGGGCTGTGTATTGTAAGTGCTGGATGTGACCTCCTATAGAAACCGCGACTCTGAGGAATTTTTGACAGTCTAGCCGAATGGGAATGTGGTAGTACGCATCTCTTACGTCTATCGTAGCCATGAAGCAGCCCCTGAATAGATGTTTTATGACTGATTGGATCGACTCCATTCTGAATTTTTTGTAAGAGAGGAATTGATTTAAATCCTTTAGATTTATAATAGTTCTGAATGTTCCATCCGGTTTGGGGACCAGAAAAAGGGAGGAGTAAAAACCCTCGCCCTTCTCTGCCTCCGGCACCGGAATTAGAACATTTTTCCGAAGTAGGGATACAATCTCTTGTTGTAAGGCTAGATTTTTCCCCGGGTTTCCTAGAAAATTCGTGATTTTGAATCTGTCCGGTGGGCGGGAGACAAACTCTAGACCAAACCCCTCCTTTATAACGCCTAAAATCCAGGGACTTGAGGAGATTTTCTCCCAGGCGTAGAGGAAGAGAGAAAGTCTGCCCCCCACGGGAGAGAAACCGTCATTGCTGTGATGGTTTAGAGGTTGAGGAGGATTGGGAACTGAAGAGAAACCCCTTGCTTTTCCTATTCTTGTTGTCAGCTCTGAAGTCTTTCCTCTGCCCCCTAAAAAAATCTTTCTTGTTTTTGCGAAAAAAACGTTGTTTTTTCGGGGGTCTGGAGACAGGGAATCCTTTTTTATTGTCCGAGGCTTTATCCAAAAGGTCGTCTAAGACGGATCCAAAAAGATAATCGCCCTGACAAGGAATTGCACAAAGCTTATTTTTAGATCCCGTGTCTCCCGACCAACCTTTTAGCCAAATAGCTCGTCTGGCTGAATTTGAAAGAGCAGCTGACCTAGCATTTAATTTTAAAGCATCGGCTGATGCATCAGAAATAAAGTCTACTGCTTTAAGTAGAGTGGGGAAAACGGTTAACAATTGATCTCTCGGGGTCTTGTTCTGAATGTGAGATTCTAACTCCTCTAGCCATAATTTCAGAGACCTAGCAGTGGATGTGGCGGCAATATTTGGTTTGAATGCTTGGGCTGAGGTCTCCCAAACTTTTTTCAAGTAAACCTCTGCTCGCTTATCCATAGGGTCTTTAAGAGAACCTAAGTCCTCGAACGGAAGGGCCGATTTTTTTGAAATTTTTGCAACAGGTGCATCCAATTTAGGGGGTCTGTCCCAGTTTACTGAGTCTGCCTCGTCAAAGGGATATTTCCTTTTTACATTTTTTGGCACAAAAAACTTTTTATCGGGTCTTTTCCATTCCCTCTGTATTAAAAACTTTATATTCTCGTTAACGGGAAATACTCTAGATTTTTTCTGCCCGAGATCACCAAACATGATATCCTGAACGGATCTTGGGTCTTTGGGTTCGTCTACTTTCATAGTCGCACGAACTGCTTTTAGTAAAGCTTCCGTATCATCGGGGGAAAAAAGTGGCCTGCCCGTGGATTCTTCATCCTGGGACGAGTCTGGGCTATCTAGGATTTCTCCCGTATCGCTTTCCTCTAAAGGATCTGAGTCAGATCTATTAGCCGTGCTTGATCTGGTTCCCAGGGAGGTAGAGGCTACAGCGGGAAAGCTCTTTTTGAAATCTTTCAGGGAATCCGAGACCTCCGTCTTTACCATCTCCCTAATACTCTGTAGAAGGGATGGGGACTCCTCCTCCACTAGTTTCTCAATACAACTTTGGCATAGCTTTTTCAACCAAGAGGGGGCCAGTTTCTTTTTACAGACGGCACACTCCTTCCCTCTGGTCTTTGAAATTGCCTTTCTAGGGCCCTCTTTTGTAGTCTAAATGCAGGAAGAAACAAGAGGGAAAGGAGATTTAGCTTAAAAAATGAAATAAATGGTGGGGAATGATCCCCCTTACCCCACCAGGAGTACCGGTCTGATCTCATGACCCTCCTGTTGATCGGCGCGTAGGGCACTCTCCTCCTCCATACTGCTGTGGGATAGAGAGTGACTCCCCGGATCCAAAGGAAATCTGGCTTCCTGTAAGGCTGGCTGGCTGGCTGGGCTGCTGCTGACCGTGCGCCTGTGGGTCCGATCTCCTCGGTCGGGTCCTGCTGGAAATCCTCTGCGGCCTAAGTAGGAGAAGGCTCTTCCTACTTCCGGAACGCACGCTGCGTGCGTTCCAAAAACCGGAAGTCTCTACCGAGACCCGGATCTCGCTGGCATCGCGAGATTTTAGTTCCCCCTGCGCGCGGCAAAGAAGAAGGCCCCGGCCCGCCTGAGCACTGTCGGGCAGGACCGGCGTGCCGAACGCACCTCTCGGTGAGCCCGGGACTGCAGAGTATCGCCAGCGCAGCGTAAGCCAGACCCCAGCAGCAGACACCAGACTCCGGCCGGCGGCTCCTAGAGGAGACTTATGCCGGAACAGGTAACCCCACTTTAGAACAATTCCTCCGGGGCCCTGCAGCCTAGCTTTTCTTTTCCTCTCTCCACGAACCGTCCTCTGTCTAGGACAGGAAACAGGAACTGGTGGTCTCGGGGCCATGCTCCTCCTTATGAGCTCTCCACGAAAGTTCCTGTTTCCTGTCCTGGATGGAGGCGGTCTCTCAAGGGTGCTGTCATGGGCGAAAGGGAAAACTCTTTGAATGAGAAGGTGTGTCCAAACTTTTGGTCTGTACTGTATATATATATATATATATATATATATATATATATATATATCTCAAAAAGGAATTTGGCGGCACCAGTAAGCTGGCTCAGGTGCTATGTCCAAGGGAATGAGCTTCATCCTTATTGTATATGTAGAAATGGGACAGCACTCCAAGACTTGAAAAGGATAGGTATCTGGGTGAATAGATACCTATCCTTTTCAAGTCTTGGAGTGCTGTCCCATTTCTACATTTTTTTTATTTTTATTTCCCTAGTCGTCTCCATGACAGCACACTCTGAGACTGACTTCCTCTCAGGACAGGAAGAAACACTGAGGTTAAAAACCCCACCCCTCCCCCTCATCACCAGTGTTTTTTCCTGTCCTGCCAGGGAAGGAAGACCAGAGAGGTGCTGGTAGCTCTATGGGGTTCCTCTCAGTATCGTTTCTTTACGCATCTTATGCATCTTCTATACAGACCGGAGGTTCGGCTCTCCCTCCTCCTGCCAAGGTCTGTGCCCGGGCCCCTGCTGGTGTTGGTGGCCCCGGCAAAGTTCCCTCCTGCAGCATTCCAGGAGGGCTATATGCGGAGTGGTATGGCGGCTGGAGCGAGGCTAGGACGCGATTCCCTTCAGCTGCTGGGGGATGATGTCAGACGCAGAGGGGCGTGGCTTTGCGTCATGATGTCACTCGTTCCGGCACATAAAAGGGGCAGGTTGCCGGCTGAAGATGGCGCCCAGTGTTTGCACCCCTGCTTGTGCCTCTGACGATTTTGGTGGATGGGACCTGTTGAACATGAGTGCCCCTACCACACACGGCTCAGGATCGGAGCCCCCCACTACCCAGGGTCCAGTGAGTAGCCCGAGTCAGGCACACTTCATGTACCATTGTTGCCCTGTAGTGGTTGATTCTTCTCTCCCTTATATGTTCCAGGGAGAAAAGGAGTCTTCCTCCTCTGTTAAGGTTAAGGCCAGGAAGTGCGGCTTGTGTTCGAAACGTCTGCCCTCTTCTGGGTCTAAACCACTGTGTAAGGAATGTAGTGCATCGGTCGTTAAATCTCAGTCCTCTAGCCTGCTCAAAAGTTTAAGACCACTTGAAAAATTGCAAAAATTCATATTTTACATTGTTGGATCTTAACAAGGTTCCAAGTAGAGCTTCAGCATGCAACAAGAAGAAATGGGAGTGAGACAAAACATTTTTTGAGCATTCAATTAATTGAAAATAACAATTAAACTGAAACAGGCTGTTTTTCAGCTGATCCAAAGTTTAGGACCACATGCCTTTAAAAGGCCAATCTGTGCAAAGATGTAATTGTCATTTTCTGTCAGGTAGTCACACGTTGTGATGGCAAAGGCAAAAAAATTCTCCCTTTTTGAACGTGGTCGGGTTGTTGAACTGCATAAGCTGGGTCTCTCACAGCGCGCCATCGCTGCTGAGGCGGGACGCAGTAAGACAGTCATTTGGAATTTCTTAAATGATCCTGAGGGTTATGGAACAAAAAATTCAAGTGGAAGACCCAAAAAAATTTCATCAGCACTGAGCCGGAGGATCCAATTGGTTGTCCGTCAAGACACTGGACGATCCTCGACCCACATTAAGGCCCTTACTGGTGCTGACTGCAGCCCCATAACCATCAGACGGCATTTGAGATTAAAGGGCTTCAAAAACAAAAAACGCCTTCAAAACACCTCGTCTCCTTGAACAAGGGCTGTGGAGTCGGTAGATAAATGGACCGACTTCGACTTCAGTTTTTGGTACTTCCGACTCCTCTGCATTTAATATGCGGATGTATTTTATACATTCCTTGAAGGAAAGAAAGGCAACATACATGTCATTACCACAGAACTACTGGCTAGGAAGCTGCTGCCTTCTGTGTGCGCGGATCTTCTGCTGACGATAGGGCAGTGGGAGGATCCAGGAAGGGGCATTTATTTTAAAACATGATTTCCCTAGTAGAATCCCATAGTCATGTTTAATGTTTAAGCTAACAATTTTAGTTTACAAGTTTTTATAGCCTTAGCTGAATGACAGCAGTTTTTCAAATGGTTTACAGCTTCAGTCTTGAACTATTGACTATCCATTCCCTTCACTTATACAAGTGTCTCTAGTCTTGCAAAAAACATATTTACTTAAATCCGTTATCAGTGAGAGGCTAGGTTAACCATGGGCGTTGTCTTCGGCTGTTACAGGGAACGCAACACAATGGAAAGTATAAGTATTGCCGCTCCTTAACTGTGCGTTGCGTGCCATATAGTGAAGCATATGAAAAGCATGCTTCTTCATGGTCACTTAACGTGTTCGTTTTGCGGTAACGTGACGCACTGCATGCATTGGCCTTTAATCTTACAGTAGAGAAGTACCGTATTTTTCGCAAAAGTGGGGGAAAAATAGCAGTGCGTCTTATGGGGCGAATGCTGCGACTGTCCGGTGAATAGGCTGATAGGGAGGAGGGGATGGGGGCCGGCATCTGTTTCTGTAATGGCAGCGGGGCCCGGTGCAGTCACTGTATTCTACTACACCGGGCCCCGCTCACTGTAGTATACGGTAATAATATCTAACTTGTGGGTATTGTTAAAGTATTCCAATCATCTTAAATCTAGCGCTGTACTACTTACTACTAACTTCTTGGCAGTCAGGAGGCCGGGTGGGCGCCTGGTCCGCCCACTTTATGAATGAAGCAGGCACCGGGCCCCACTGGCATTACAGAAATAGATGCCGGCCCCCATTCACTACACAGGGACACTGTTATGGGGGGGATCTGTGGATGACACATAAGATAAGATGCTATATATGTGCCACCCACAGATGCCCTTATTAGTTCAAAACCCACCAAAAAGCACACCTTTTGGTTCAAAATATTTTTCTCTCTTAATTTTCCTCCTCAAAAACCTAGGTGCGTCTTATGGGCAGGTGCGTCTTATAGGGCGAAAAATACGGTAATTAATTTTAACTTTTTGTGAATTGGGACATTTAAACTTTTTTTTTATTTTTTTTATTCCAATTTAAATCTAGGAGGAGTCTTGCCGACTCCAGGTAGCCAAAATTGCCTCCGACTCAGACTCCTCGACTCCGAGTCCAAAGCCCTTCCTTGAACGCCACAGAACTGCTCGTCTGGACTTTGCAAGAGAGCACGAAACATGGGACATTCAAAAGGTGGAAGAAAGTATTATTCTCTGATGAGAAAAAATGTAACCTTGATGGTCCTGAAGGTTTCCAACGTTACTGGCATGACAAGCAGATCCCACCTGAGATGTTTTCTATGCGCCACAGTGGAGGGGGCGCCATAATAGTCTGGGGTGCTTTTTCCTTCAGTGGAACAATGGAGCTTCAGGAAGTGCAGGGGCGTCAAACAGCTGCTGGCTATGTCCAGATGTTGCAGAGAGTATTCCTCATGACTGAGGGCCCTCGTCTGTGTGGTAACGACTGGGTTTTTCAACAGGACAATGTTACAGTACACAATGCCCGCAGGACAAGGGACTTCTTCCAGAAGAATAACATCACTCTTTTGGCCCATCCTGTGGTTTTGGAGGTGTGGTCCTAAACTTTTGATCAGCTGAAAAAACAGCCCGTTTCAGTTTATTCGTTGTTTTCATTAAATTGAATGCTCAAAAAATGTTTTGTCTCACCTCTATTTCTTCTTGTTGAAGCTCTACTTGGAACCTTGTTAAGATCCAGCCATGCTAAATATGATTTTTCGCAATTTTTCAAGTGGTCTTAAACTTTTGATCAGGACTGTATCAAGTCCATCGTTAGGGAAAAGGTTCAATCAGCCCTGGCTTCACAAAAAAGGGAAGCTTCCCCCGCCTCCAGGTCCCCTCCCCCTAGACCGGGAATTTCTAGAGATCTTATTAGTGTGGGAAGTGATTCCGATTCAGTAAATCCTGATCTTTCGGATCCTGAGATATTACATATGACCCAGGAGTCCGATGAAGATAACGAATACAGGAGGTTTCTGTTTAACCCTGCAGATATCAAAGAGTTAATCATAGCTATAAGGGCCACAATTAGGATGGAAATTCCCAGGAAGCCCAGAAAAATTCAGGAAGAGATATTCGGGGGTCTGGGGGAAAGGCAGAGGTCTGTGTTTCCGGTGCCGGATAATGTACAGAAGCTGAATAAAGCAGAATGGGACAAACCTATAAAGGGTTCCTTCATTCCTTGGGTCATTAAGAGGCGGTATCCCTTTGACGAAGCAGATTACAGACTGGGAGTCCATTCCTAGAGTTGATGCTCCTGTGGCCAAGGTCGGGAAAGAACGGTCCTTCCTTTTGAGGATGCCACACAGTTTGAAGGACCCTATGGACAGGAAGGCGGCGAGCCTTCATAAGAAGACATGGGAAGGCAAGGGAGCCCTTTTAAAACCGGGGGTAGCTGCGACATTGTGGCCCGTACCTTAAAAGTATGGCTGCAACAGTTAGAGTTACATTTAGTTAATAAAACTCAGAGGGAACAGATCTTGGACAGCCTTCCCCTACTAAAGATGGCCACTAGCTGCCTAGCAGACCCCTTAGTGGAGTCCATAAGACTATCTGCCCGTACGGCAGTCCTGTCTAATACAATTAGAAGAGTCCTTTGGCTGAAGGCCTGGTCAGGGGTATATGACGTCCAAGAACAAGTCGATATCTCTGCAGTTCCATGGCCAGTATTTCTTTGGTCTCGACTTGGATAGAATCTTAGAAAATGCCACTGACAGCAAAAAAGGTTTTCCTGAAGACAGATCTAAAAATAAGAGGCAGTTTTTTCGTAACAAAACACAACCTCAGCATACCAAAACAGAGAGAGGAAAATCAGGGAGGTGGAGCTATACAAAAAGGGGGAAAGAAAGAAATTTCCTCTTCAATCTCCTCCAAGCAATGACGCCATCAGGGTTGGAGGAAAACTCAGCTCCTTCATAGATACATGGGAGCGTGTCATCGCAGACCCTTTTATTGTCAACATTATAAAAGAAGGTTATGCGATAGAGCTAGAATCTCTTCCCCCACATAAATTCACCTTAACCCAGGTCCCCTTATCTCAAATGTCTTTTCTGTTCGACGACATAAGAAAGTTATTATGCCTAGGGGCAATAGAATGTGTTCCCAGCTGGGAAGTAGGAAGGGGTCACTATTCCACTTTATTTTTAGTTAAAAAACCAAGCAGCAAGTTCAGGACTATAAAAAAAATTTAAGCCGCTGAACAAACATATCACCTATCGCAGATTCAAAATGGAAACATTGAGGTCTGCAGTGAAACTCATCAAGAAGGGGCTATGATGGCCACGATAGACCTCAAGGATGCTTACTTCCACATCCCCATCCATCAATCCAGGAAGTATCTAAGATTCGCAGTACAGCTGGAAGGAAGGGTCAATTATTATCAGTTCAACTGCCTTCCTTTCGGAATATCTTCTGCCCCTCGCATCTTCTCCAAAGTCATGGCAGAGGTAGTGGCCTCCTTAGGCCGGAGGGGAATACTAATAGTTCCCTATCTGGACGATCTGTTAGTTGTAGCAGAAAGTACAGATCTGCTTCAGTCACGTATTCAATTGGTCCTTTCTCATCTTCAGGATCTTGGCTGGATAGTCAATTGGGAGAAATCCAACCTCCTTCCAGCCAAATCGGAGAGTTTTTTTGGGCATCCTTCTAGATTCCGTCCTGCAGAAATCTTTGCTACCTTCCACAAAGGTCCAGGATCTGAAGATCAGAATCCAGCAATTCCTGAGGAGTCTGGTTTGCTCTGTCAGAGAAGGAATGAAAATGCTGGGATGTCTCTCATCCTGCATTCCTGCGGTTGCTTGGGCTCAGTACCACATGAGACCCCTGCAGGACCTGGTTCTCAGGAAATGGAACAGGTCACAGCTAACCCTGGACCAGAAGATATATCTAACCAGGGAAGTAAAAATCTCTCTTTACAGTGGTGGCTCATAGACAAGAATATACAGACAGGGGTCTTCTGGAATCAGGAAGATATTTTCTCCTTGACAACGGATGCCAGCTCCTGGGGCTGGGGCGGCCTTGCAGCTGGAAATTTCCTCCAGGGGACTTGGTCTGAACCTCAAAGGGGGATGTCATCCAATTACAAGGAGCTTCGGGCAATATGGGAAGGCTTAAAAGCAACACAGACCCAGTTAAGAAAGAGTCATGTACGGGTCCATTCGGACAACTCCACAGCAGTGCCTTTCATTCATCATCAGGGAGGAACAAGGCACGGTCATCTTCAGAATCTCTCAAGACAGATTCTTGTGGACAGAGAAGAATCTAAAATCTCTTGCAGCGGTCCACCTAAAGGGCTTTCTCAATCTAAGGGCAGATATTCTCAGTCAGCAGAGACTAGATCTAGGCGAATGGTCTGTTTCTTTAACAGCATTTCGGAAGATCCAGGTTCAGTGGGGCATCCGAGTCTGGATCTGTTCGCCTCAAAGAAAACCACAAGGTTCCTCATTACTTCTCCCTTAACCAAAGGAATCCCTGCGTGGCGGTAGACGCCTTCACCCAGGACTGGACGTCGAGTCTCGTCTATGCCTTTCCACCAATCCCGATGATCCCGAAGTTCCTGCAGAAATTCCAGACTGAGAAGTGTCCCTAATCCTGGTGGTCCCCTTTTGGGCCCAGAAGGTTTGGTCTTCTAAGATCCCTTAGCTGGGAGGAGCCAATCCTGTTTGCCCGATGGAGGACCTCCTAATCCAGGGCCGAATCAGCCATCCGAACCCCAGGCTTTTTCAAACTATCAGCCTGGTTGCTGCAGTCCACTCTCCTAGGTCTGGGTTTATCTCAGAGTGGTGGATACCCTAATGCTCAGCAGAAAGTCCAATACCTCTCGGGCATATCTCAAGGTGTGGAAAAAGTTTGCCTATTGGGGTGGGGACAGGTTTAACCAGTCCACTCCCAATATCCCTCTCATTCTGGATTTCCTTCAAGATGGGCTGGATATGGGTCTCTCACCAGACAGATGTCTGCCTAAGGTGCCTTCTACAACACTAGTTTTTATAATGTCCCCTGGGTTTCTAGAGTTTTGAAGGCTGCAGATAATGCCTAGAATTAAGAATTTGGTAGCTCTGTGGAACCTGAATACAGTTCTTTTAGGCTTGTCAGAATCCCCATTTGAGCCTATAGAGTCTCTGTCTATCAAGTGGGTTACTCTTAAGACGGGTTTCCTGGTAGCAATATCCTCTGCTAGGAGAATTTGTGAACTTCAGGCCCTATCCATCCAGGAGACTTTCCTCGGGGTCCTAAAGGATAAGCTAATATTTAAACTGGACCCCAATTCCCTCCCTAACGTAGTATCCACCTTTCACAAGCCCCAAGATATTGTCATTCCCTCGTTCTGTGCCAATACCAGGAATGAGCAGGAAGCGAAATTCCATAACTTAGATGTAAGAAGGGCAGTTCTTCGTTATATAGAAGCTACCAGAGAATGGAGGATAGACAAAAATGTGGTCAGTTTTTTTGCCCTAATAGAGGTAGGAAAGCAGCTAAGAGCTTCATATCCCGTTGGATAAGGAGTGCTATTACGGAAGCATATAGAGCCTCTGGTAAAGAGCCGCCTCCTTCTCTCAGAGCCCATTCAGTAAGAGCAGTATCCACCTCCTGGGCCTCTGCCTTCCTGGAGCAGATTTGCAGGGTGGCCACTTGAAAGAGCCCATACTTTTACTAAACATTATAGGCTGGATGTATTTGCCAATGAGGATATGGCCTTTGGACGCAAGGTCCTGGTTGCTATAGTCCCTCCCTGAGTGGTTTCACTTTGTTAGTTCTCCGAGTGTGCTGTCATGGAGACGACTGGGGAAATGAGTATTACATTCACCGGTAATCCGGTTTTCTAGAAGTCTCCATGACAGCACGTATTTCCCGCCCTTCTATATCCTATATATCTTTTTGGTTCTACCCTTCATCCTGGTTTCTGTTAAAATACACTGGCGACGAGGGGAAGGGGTGGGGTTTTTAACCCCTCTGTGTTTTTTCCTGTCCTATCAGAGGAAGTCAGTCTCCGAGTGTGCTGTCATGGAGACTTCCAGGAAAACGGCGAGTGTACTACTACACACACACACTTTCCCCTAAAAAATCCCTTCAAAGAGGACCTGTTCCCTCTCCGGACATGTCTGGTTTAGTAACGACTTGCACTCCCCATGTAATACAAATTCTGGACTCTATGTTGTGCCATCCCTTTATTATTCCTGCTAGAAGTTATGAATTATACAAATTAATTACTGGCATTTTGCAGTGAAGGTCCAGCTGAGTGTTACCAGTTGGGGGGTGTCCTTGCACAGTCTGATATTATCCAAATCCGTACGGACAGTGTCAGACTGAGCAGGACCCCCCCCCCCCCGACTGGCAACACCCATCTAAGGCTACTTTCACATTAGCATTTTTTTGCGGATCCGTCATGGATCTGCAAAAATGCTTTCGTTACAATAATACAACCGCATGCATCCGGTTGTATTATGTCTTCTATAGCCATGACGGATCCATCTTGAACACCATTGAAAGTCAATGGTCGACGGATCAGTTTTCTATTGTGTCAGAGAAAACGTATCCGTCCACATTGACTTACATTGTGTGTCAGGACGGATCCGTCTTGCTCCGCACCACACTGCGAACAGAAAAACGCTGCTTGCATTTTGGTACATTCTGTTTCGTTCAGTTTTGTCCTCATTGACAATAAATGGGGACAAAACGGAAGTGTTTTATTCTGCTATTGAGATCCTATGACGGATCTCAATAGCGGAATTGAAAACGCTAATGTGAAAGTAGCCTAATTCTCCAATACAAACTTCTAGCAGGAATAATAAAGGAATGACAGCTACTCCAGAATTGTTATCACATGGGGAATGCGAGCAGCTACAAAACAGACATGTCAGGAGAGGGGTCTTTACATTTTTCTGCTTTAGCAATTTATAATCAGATCCTGTAATCGCTCATTGAACATCACATGGATCACTTTCCTCTTTACCTGCTGTGATTTCAAAGAGAATCTTATCTATTTCCATTTCTGCCGCTTCTTCCATTTCATCCTGGTCTTCCATTCCTTCAAATGTGTCTTCTAACATCTCTTCTATAATGCCAGCCTAGGGAAAGTAAGGCTTTACTACATAGTACATTCGCTGAAGCCACTTATTTCCAGAAATAATTATTTCAAAGGGCTTTGTCAGAGAGTACAAGAAACAACCCCTCACACCTTCGAGTCCGATCACAAACCTGCTTCCACTGTCAGAGCCGAGCAATGGCAATACAAGCCGGACTGTAATCCCATATATTAGGGAAGGCCAGTCCTCCATCATCCCTACCTGCCATTAACTTCAGCAACTTAATACGTGGACGTCGGCCATGCCAAGGGAAAGCTGTTGAGGCTTTATTTAAATGAGGAACATCATCATGTTTAAAGCAATAAAAGGTACGGTCTGTAGGGAATATGCTCTGTCTAAACAGCACTCTACTTCCCAGTAACAGGGGTGCACCGCCAATTAGGCAAGGTGATTGCCTCCGACAGCACAACCTGGGACAAAGTGGGAGTGGCGGCAGGGCCCTGGGCAATGAGCTCTTCCATTGTGGAAGCACTCATCTCTCTAGAGTCAAATGTCGCCCTCCTCAGGACTGGTGCACACTATAAGGCTTTATTTTTGCACTGGCACACATTGTAAGGGGGTATTTTTTGTACCGGCACACATTGTAAGGGCTGCGTGTGCTGCCCGTTTCCGTATTGCGGACCGCATTTACGGATCCGCAATACACGGGCACCGTTCCGTGTGCATTCTGCATCACAGATGCGGACCCATTCACTTCAAAGGGTCCACAAATCCGGAGATGCGGAACGGAAGCACTACAGAGTTTTTCTGGGGTTCCGTTCCGTGCCTCCACACCGCAAAAAGATAGAACATGCTCTATCTTTTTGCGGTACGGAGGGATCGCGGACCCATTAAAGTGAATGGGTCCACGATCCCCATGCGGCTGCCCCAAGGACGGTGCCCGTGCATTGCGGTCCACAGCACGGGCTTCACACGTTCGTGTGAACGAGCCTTAAGGGGTATTTTTTGTACTGGCACACATTGTAAGGCCTCTTTCACACGACCGTATGGCTTTTTCAGTGTTTTGCGGTCCGTTTTTCACGGATCCGTTCCATTTTTTGTTTCCGTTTTTACGTATGGCATATACAGTATACAGTAATTACATAGAAAAAATTGGGCTGGGCATAACATTTTCAATAAATGGTTCTGCAAAAATGGAACGGATACGGAAGACATACGGATGCATTTCCATATGTGTTCCGTTGTTTTTTGCTGACCTATTGACTTGAATGGAGCCACGGAACTTGATTTGCGTCAATAATAGGACATGTTTTATCTTTCAACGGAACTTAAAAACGGAAATACGAAAACGGAATGCATAGAGAGCACATTCTGTTTTTTTTGCGGAACCATTTAAATAAATGGTTCCGTATACGAAATGCAAAAAACGGCCCGCAAACAGAAAAAAAACGGTCGTGTGAAAGAGGCCTAAGGGGGTATTTTTTGTACTGGCACACATTTATTTATTCACAATATAAAGGGAATTACTACTACTGGGGGGCATTATGGTGAACTTTATTACTACTGGGGGGACTATGGGGAACACAACTACTAATTAAGGGCACTATGGGTATATTATTACTCTTGGCAGCACTTAACAGTAAGGGTACTCTGGCAGGTAATTAATTCTATTGGTGGGACTTTTAGGGGGAATTTTAAGGTGGGGGCAACCTTGCACAGTACCAGTTTGGCACAATTATTTTTGGGAGACACTAAGTTTATGACACCATTTGTGTCAGGGGCATAATGCCAATAATTATTGAAGGGGGCACTATCTGTGTGGAACTAGAATTTTCAGGGGGATGACCTGTTTCTGCAGTATAGTAATGAGGAGCACAGTGGGCACAGTATTGGGGTGTTTAGAAGGTGGGGAGGATGATGGAATAGTAGCAAACTAAGACCTCTATGTGTCAAACTCTAAAGAGACAAGAGAAGGTTGAAAGAAATAATCATGGCGGTCTGGTCTGAATGAGAAGATCAGGAAAGAGACTGTCTACATCAGAGGAGACGTCACTGGAGGTAAGACGCATGGTGCTTTATTCAACTGTATGTTCTGTAGTGCTAAATATTATGTTTTCCAAATATGTCTTTAACAGTAGGGCTTTAGGGAAGGTTGAGAATTTGACATGGGGGTGTGCACCATTTGAATTTTTGCCTCAGGCCGCAAAAAGGCTAGGTGCACCCCTGACCAGGAACTATGATTTTCTGTGGGGATAAGTGATCACACTAGTGATTGCTTGTTTTTATACAGCGGAGGTGATTGCTGCATGCAAATGCAGGCCTCATCTCTGCTGACGGACAGACAATTATCGGGAATGTCTGCTTTGTTCCCGATAATTGCCTGACACATCGGTCCATGTAAAAGAACCTTCAGCCATGAGGGAGCATGCCTGATGGATTTGGCAAAGAATGGTATTGAGCAGCTTGTACTGTATTGTAATATACGCAGGCTGCAGAAGCCACAGTGGTACAAAATGTTTCATCTCTCAAAGTACATGCAGTACAGTTAAAACACGCTCAAAGGTGCCTATAGCCTTGAAACGTAAAATCAATGACAGTTTCCTGTCCCAGTCAATCAGGGTTTGTGTTTGATTTCTTATATTATTCTCGGTTTCTGATGTTCTGTACTTTTACTCTTACCTTCATCATTTCTTTAGAAAGTTCTCTCATGGTGGCTTGGATCTCTGGAATCTTTACTAGATTTTGCATGGCTTTCATAACTTCAGTGCTCTTCTGTAAGGACCCGGAAACTCTGAGTACAGCTGTAAGTATATATTAAAGTTAGACCAAATCAACATGTAAAGAGGGTATGATATAATAAACTAAAATGATGTACATACAGGATTTGCTCATAAAATATTGTATATAGCGGTATAGTGATATTTGTGGTCATCATTGCATATCAATACTTTAAAAAAAACCTTCTCAGGAAAATAAACCCTCATGGCATCCTCTACACAATTTGTAAGGAAACTTTACTATAATTGTAAAGCACAGTGATAAGCAGCCTCTTGCAATCTTGAGGATCTGACTACGACTACAAGGTATCTAAAAAACAATGTTAGTCGTCCCTTGTTAACGACTGCATGACATAAATACTGCACCAAAGTAGGGGTTTGCCACGCACAGGCAGCCAAACTGGGCCCATTCCTGTACAGAGATGGAAATGTATCTTTTTATTTGGCATACAGGAATAGAAGCCTTTAGGTTTGCACGTCTATTTAGCATGGAAACAAATCATGTAAAATAATGAACACAATATATGCAAACATTATATATGGACTAAGCCCTCACTCTGGTATGATAAAACTCCCAGCCAATATATTTTTATCAAAACACTTTTTTTTTCCTTATAAATGTTGCTATGTACATCTGCATATTGAGTTATCATATCGTGCAGGATGTTTTGTATCTTTTTCAGCGATTTTTGCCAAATTTATGTTCTTGAAGGCATGGCACCCCTTAAGTGTGAATGCGCTCCTATTATTTATGTGCAGGGTCTGCTCTCCTGAATATAGATGCCCAACGGCATAGGTAGGTTTAGAGTAGGACCTGCCTGACTGAGACCACCTTGGCGCTGGTAGGCAGGCACAGATGTGTTTTGATCAAAATATATTGTCTGAGAATCTCAGATTTTATCATGTCAGAGTGAGGGCTTAGTCCATATATAATGTTTGCATCTATTGTGCTAGTGCATTATTTTCCGTGCTTTTTTCCTTATTAATGTTGCCATGTACATCCGCATATTCAGTTATCATGTGGTGCAGAATGTTTTGCATCTTTTTCTGTGATTTTTGCAAAATTTATGTTCTTGAAGGAGTGGCACCCTCAAGTGTGAATGAGCTCCTATTATTTATGTGCAAGGTCTGCTCTGATTTGTGATCTATTTAGCATGCCCTCAAATACCCAGCCTATGGCCGCTCACACAAGAACCCAACATTCACCCTTGCCATTGTCACCATCTACTCACCCAGCTGGTTCTTCATGCTCATAAGCACTGAGTTCATTTGCGCCTTTGAAGCGTACAACTTATTTACTGCTCGTTTCGACTGGACCACCTCCTTCGCTAATATAATACATGCCTCCCGGTTGCCTTTCTTTGCCGTCTCCTTTATAGATCGTTTGACTTTCTCTTGCTCTCTCTGAATATCTGGAATAGGAACAAGAAGTTATACATCCCTCAGAGTACCAATAAACAAACTAGTTAATTAAAGGAGTATTCTAATCTCAGTCCAATAGATGTGGATGCCACCTATGGGACCTGAGTTCACAATGCCTCTACAAGCCTCTTTAGAGCCTCTGTACATGAACCATGTATTGGTCACTATGAGACAACAGGAGGTGGGCGGTTTAAGTTATATACTGAAAACCCATGCAACACAGATCTGTAATGCACAAACCCAAAAACGCAACTTTTTATGCAGGCCCATGACATACCTATTCTGATTTCAATTCTTCTACCCCTTCTACAATATTCCTCAGTACCGGACCCCCTTTTTTTTTTTTTTTGACAGTATCCCCCACACTCCTTTTACACAATTGTGTAACCTCATATCTCTGCATACACAGATACTGGCTGGTGACAGGTTTATGCAGCTTTACGTGTACTTCTCTATTTTTGTAAAATATGGTTGGACCATTGTACAAAATAAGCATTATTTACCTTTTGTTAAAAATTAAATAAAATAAAGTGGAAAAACCGTCCCAAAGAGGTTGTACAATGCAGAACTGATCTAGGTCTGCTAAGACCCAGCAGCTTGTGCAGATATCTGGCTCGCTAATACAGTTTATGCGACAAACAATTAAAAAATATAGCTTGTACATGCTGATCCACCATCTTAGCCAATAAAAATAAAAAAAGAGGGTGATATTTTCTTAAAAGGGTAATCCGGGTCATTAAAAATTTAAGGATGACACAGTGTGAGATAGATAGTTTGTCGATTCTGACAGACTAACTCAGTAGTCGCAACATTTTTTATATATTAAACTGAGTGTACATTTATGAGAACTAATAATACAAGCGTCGGATGGTGCTTGTAGGCAGATGAAGGAAAGGAACGACTAGGTCTGGCCCGAGGTTCCTGCGGCTGGTGGTCGCTCTTTTCAGGGCGAGTGCTTCGACTACAGCCAGTTAGCAAATTCCCCCATTCTAGACTAGTGTATGAGGGACAGAATTAATTAGGCTGAGCTGAAAAATCAGTAAGGAACACACTACGCAATACTACTTCCCCCATCGTGAGCCACCAACACCTGAATAGGGCAATAGACCATCCAAATCCTGTCTCCTTCTAAAAGTAACACGCACAGAGTGCGTTTTGAAGCAATTTGACTATTTTTGTCTCCCGGCAGTGCTGTACTCTAGCTGTGCTTTTCACCTCCTCCAGAGCTATATGACAGTGATGCACAGAGCACTATTCCAATCACAGACATGGCAATCATGATTATGTTCACATATATTTACCTTTTTCACTAGTAAGGCTTTTGATCCCCAGCAATGCATACTGATATAGTTATAAAGTAAATTATATATGCACGTACAGTACAGACCAAAAGTTTGGACACACCTTCTCATTCAAAGAGTTTTCTTTATTTTCATGACTATGAGAATTGTAGATTCACACTGAAGGCATCAAAACTATGAATTAACACATGTGGAATTATATACATAACAAAAAAGTGTGAAACAACTGAAAATATGTCATATTCTAGGTTCTTCAAAGTAGCCACCTTTTGCTTTGATTACTGCTTTGCACACTCTTGGCATTCTCTTGATGAGCTTCAAGAGGTAGTCACCTGAAATGGTTTTCACTTCACAGGTGTGCCCTGTCAGGTTTAATAAGTGGGATTTCTTGCCTTATAAATGGGGTTGGGACCATCAGTTGCGTTGTGGAGAAGTCAGGTGGATACACAGCTGATAGTCCTACTGAATAGACTGTTAGATTTTGTATTATGGCAAGAAAAAAGCAGCTAAGTAATGAAAACGAGTGGCCATCATTACTTTAAGAAATGAAGGTCAGTCAGTCCGAAAAATTGGGAAAACTTTGAAAGTGTCCCCAAGTGCAGTCACAAAAACCATCAAGCGCTACAAAGAAACTGGCTCACATGCGGACCGCCCCAGGAAAGGAAGACCAAGAGTCACCTCTGCTGCGGAGGATAAGTTCATCCGAGTCACCAGCCTCAGAAATCGCAGGTTAACAGCAGCTCAGATTAGAGACCAGGTCAATGCCACACAGAGTTCTAGCAGCAGACACATCTCTAGAACAACTGTTCAGAGGAGACTGTGCGAATCAGGCCTTCATGGTAGAATATCTGCTAGGAAACCACTGCTAAGGACAGGCAACAAGCAGAAGAGACTTGTTTGGGCTAAAGAACACAAGGAATGGACATTAGACCAGTGGAAATCTGTGCTTTGGTCTGATGAGTCCAAATTTGAGATCTTTGGTTCCAACCACCGTGTCTTTGTGCGACGCAGAAAAGGTGAACGGATGGACTCTACATGCCTGGTTCCCACCGTGAAGCATGGAGGAGGAGGTGTGATGGTGTGGGGGTGCTTTGCTGGTGACACTGTTGGGGATTTATTCAAAATTGAAGGCATACTGAACCAGCATGGCTACCACAGCATCTTGCAGCGGCATGCTATTCCATCCGGTTTGCGTTTAGTTGGACCATCATTTATTTTTCAACAGGACAATGACCCCAAACACACCTCCAGGCTGTTTAAGGGCTATTTGACCATGAAGGAGAGTGATGGGGTGCTGCGCCAGATGACCTGGCCTCCACAGTCACCGGACCTGAACCCAATCGAGATGGTTTGGGGTGAGCTGGACCGCAGAGTGAAGGCAAAAGGGCCAACAAGTGCTAAGCATCTCTGGGAACTCCTTAAGACTGTTGGAAGACCATTTCAGGTGACTACCTCTTGAAGCTCATCAAGAGAATGCCAAGAGTGTGCAAAGCAGTAATCAAAGCAAAAGGTGGCTACTTTGAAGAACCTAGAATATGACATATTTTCAGTTATTTCACACTTTTTTGTTATGTATATAATTCCACATGTGTTAATTCATAGTTTTGATGCCTTCAGTGTGAATCTACAATTTTCATAGTCATGAAAATAAAGAAAACTCTTTGAATGAGAAGGTGTGTCCAAACTTTTGGTCTGTGCTGTATATTATACAGACTGAATATGAGCTGCACAGTTCTCTTTGCACAGTTTTTTATGCTACAAATGGTTGGATACACACTCAACTCTGCTATCGCTCAGTGAATCACAGTAATCAAAGTGATCTAATGCACATTAGACCATGCTATCATATTGTATATCCCAAAAGTCAGATCCCCACTTGTCTCAGGTATAACAGTGTTTTCACTGGCTATCTGTCTGATACACACTTAGCGCTAGGCAACCAGACTGAAACAGCATGCACTTACTTTACCATAAGGGCTCATTAAGGCTACTTTCACACTAGCGGCAGGACGGATCCGACAGGTTATTCACCCTTTCGGATCTGTCCTGCTGCTATTTCGCCGTGCCGCCGGACTGCCGCTCCGTCCTCATTGACTATAATAGGGACGGGGGAGGAGCTCCCGCACGGCAGTGCGCGTTGAGGGGCCGCCGGACTAAAAAGTCGGACATGCAGTAGTCTTAGTCCGGCAGCCTAAGACCTGAATATAATAGAAAATCTGTGGTGTGACTTATAGAGAGCTGTCCATGCTCAGAAGCCATCAAACCTGAATGACCTAAAGATGTTTTGTAAAGAGGAATGGTCCAAAATACCTTCAACCAGAATCCAGACTCTCATTGGAACCTACTGGAAGCGTTTAGAGGCTGTAATTTCTGCAAAAGGAGGATCTGCTAAATATTGATGTCATTTATTTTTTGTGCTGCCCAAATTTATGCACCTGCCTAATTTTGTTTAAACAATTATAGCGCACTTTCTGTAAATCCAATAAACTTCATTTCACTTCTCAGATATCACTGTATGTGTCTCCTATATGATAGATTTAACTGACATTTTTCTATCGTAACAACCAACGATTTATACAGGAAAGTCATGACGATTAACAAGGTTGCCCAAACTTTCGCATCTCACTGTATTGTCTGCTAACACTGGAAATGGGAAACTGTCCCTGATTGAGATGATAATGCTCTGCGCCATCTGTCTTATAAGGGAAGGATTCTTTATTTAAATCGATGCAGACTGTACCTACTGCTTATATAGGTGTCGATACCTGATCTAAATTTATTTAGGTACGGCCTAGTGCATCAACCAGGCCAATAACCTACCATACCTATATCTCCGGTGGTGTCGATATTTGTCGTTTTTGCCCTTTTTGTGTCTTTTTTAGAGAAGATTTATTATTCAATATTTTTAGTTGCACTCTTTGGGGGAAAAAATCTTATGTTCTATGTTTTATTTCTTATTTTATTTAATAAATTGTACTTATCTGGATATAGGGTGCCTGTCTAAACAATAACATTTCTCAAAAGACAGGACATGTTATATTTTTTGTAGTGCAGAGATACAGACCCAAAAGTGCACAGAAGTGCTTCCGGGTGTTTCTATGGGTCTGCCAAACAACTGTCCCAAGATGCCAAGGTGCTCCAGATATCATTCCGTTCACAGCGCGGTACATTGTATAACGGCTATATATGGTATCGCAGCCCCATTTACTTCTGTGTGGGTGAGCTGCCCCTAAGTCATGGCCCAGGCTAAGCTACAATCACACTGCTGAGCAGCGGTGGTCTCAGGTGTTGGACCCACTCCGATCAGATAGTGATGACTTAGAGGGCGGTCACATCACCGTTTCTTTTCCATTATTCTGATCCGTCAGAAGAACAGAAAAGAGGGTAGCCTATAAAAAAAAAAAAAAAAAAAAAAAAAAAGATCCTGTTGCATCCGTTATGCACATTAGCATCCGTTTTAGCCATTTGTGTCTGAGATACATTTTTTCTGACAGAACAGAAGTCCTGCATATTGTTCTGCTTGGAAAAAAAAACTGATCTTAGACAGAAATGGCTAAAACGAATGCAAAAGGATCCATTTTTTTACAGGATCCTTTTTCCACTTCTTCTGACAGATCAAAATAACGGAAAATGAAACGGTGATGTGAACTGCCCCCCCCCCTCCCTAGGCCTCATACACATGGGCGCTGGCTGTCCGTGCCCATATGACGGGCTGCAAATGGCGGGTCCGCATATACAAGGATGCTGATTCAGGGCTCATGCAGACGTTTGTAGTTGGCTGGTGCCCATACTGCAGCCTGCAATATAGAGGCACCGGATGTTTTTGCACCGCATCACAGATGCAGACCCAGTCTCTTGTTCTATTTTCACATGTTCTATTTTTTTTGCAATGTGGACGGATCGCAGACCAATTCAAATTGAATGGGTCTGCATCCGTCAGCACCAGCCATACGGATGGTGCCCGTGCATTGGGGACCGCAAATTGCTATCCCCAATGCACAAAGTGGGCAGCACACTTGTGTGCATGAGCCCTCACTTGAACAGCTCTGCATACCGCAGTATACGGAGCGGTGTAAAGTGAAGGCACATAGCAGAAGACCATGGAAACACTATAAAGTGCTTCTATGGCATTTCGGCCATTCGCAACGCAAAGGAGTACCACATGCACTGCCTTTTTGCAGTGCGGATGGATCGTGAAATCATACTAGTCAAATAGGTCTGTATCCGCAAGAACAGCCTGAGGCCATATATATTGTGGACCCATTGTTATAAATGTGGACCCATTACTTGAATAGGTCAGAAATCCTTAAGATATGTAGCAGAGTCATGGATCGGAAGCACTATGGGCGCATCGTAGGACTCAGAATGAAAGGAGCTCCATATGGTTTTTGGAGGGCAGCTTTTGCTGGGATGGTTTTTGAATGGCATGTCACATTTTAAGAGACCCTGAGGTACCCCTAGAAAGTAAACCAGCAAAAAGTGACTCCTTTTTGGAAACTACACCCCTCAAGGCATTCATTGTGTGGGTAGTGTATTGACCTAACAAGTGTTTCATAGAATATAGAAACACATAACTGTAAAAATGAATAATTACAATTTTTTCCAATAAAATTAAATTTTAACCCCAAATTTTTCATTTTCACAAGGGGTCAAAGGAGAAAAAGCACCCCAAAATGTGTTACCCATTGTCTCCTGAATACGGCAACACCCCATAGGTGGTGGTAAACTGATGTGGAGGCACATGGCAGGACTCGGAAAAGAAGAGCGCCATATGGCTTTTGCAGCGCAGATTTTGATGGATTGGTTTACGTGTGCCATTGGTTTTTATTTTTTGAGTGGTTGTCTTATGTGGGGGGGTTCATTTTTTGCAGGATGAGGTAACGTTTTCATTGGTATCATTTTGGGGTACATACGACTTTTTTAACACTCTATATTATAGATTTTGTATGGCGAGGTGACAAAAAAATGCCTGTTCTGGCATCATTTTTATTTATTTATTTTTAAAGCATTCACCTGAGGGGGCATAACAGGTGATATTTTTATAGAACAGGTTGTTACGGAAACGTCGATACCCAATAAGTCTATCATTTATATTTTTGTTAAGTTTTACACAGTGAAAGCATTTTTGAATAGCATAAAATCTTGTTTTTGTGTTGCCATGTTCTGAGAGCCATATTTTTTTTATTTTATGGGCGATTTTCTTCGGTAGGGGCTCATTTTTTGCGGGATGAGATGCTGGTTTGATTGGTACTATTGTGGGGTACATACATTTTTTTTAATCACTTTTTATACCATTTTTTAGGAGGAAAGATAGGCAAAAATTGTAATTCTGTCATTGTTTTTCCTTTTTTTTTTATGGCGTGCACTGTGCGGATAAGTAACGTGATCATTTTATAGATGAGGTTGTTACGGACGAGGCAATACCAAACATGTGTATTTTAGGTTTAATTTTTATACATTTTTTTTTTTTACAATATTTTGACCCAGACCCACTTGGTTCTTGAAGATCCAGTCGGTCTGATGCCTCTACAATACACTGCAGTACACTGCCTTAGATCAGGCTTAGATATACCATGGCAAGCAATCCTTGTGAAGGCATCCAGGTGCCATGGTAACCATCGGGACGCTGCCACAGTAGTGCAGCGGTCCAATGGGGGAGGGAGCTCCCGCCCTCTGTACATGGCTTAGATATACCATGGCAAGCTGGATACCTGTGAAGGGGGTTCTGCACCGGCAAACTTGAGAGGGCGGGGGGGGGGGTCAAGGGTTGTGTCAGTGGTTAGCCCCTTTCATATAGCGGTCCGTAAGGGGTTATGCACACGGCCATCCTGAACACGATTGGGCAGTGGGGACAAGGGGGTTGGGCGCCAGGTTTACATTAAGCGCCACTGGCTTGGGGAGAGCAGGGGGCAGTCCATGAACGTGTGGTCATTCCTTGACTGACATGTTCAAGGTAGGTGGTACGGAAGCTCCAGGATCACGTGCACAATGAACAGCACGTGTTCTTGGAGCAAAGAGGAAGCAGAGGCAGGGCACCACGTGACCAGGTTGCATAGCTCAGCCCCGGTAGGACATTTTTTATAAATGTGATTTTAAAACTTGCAGGGTGTGCTATTGTGGCAAGATTTAGAAAAACACCTATTTTTTTTTCTCTCCAAAAACATAAGCTGTGAACACTGAGCTATGCTGCTTCTGTACAGGCCCAAACACAGAGTCCACTGGAAGAGAGCTTCAAAAGATAATGTAATGTCAGTGAAGGTTGTAAAGTTCTCTCTGGAGGTCTCTAGATAGGTCTCTACTACTGATGACCTATCCTCAGGATAAATAATCAATATCAGATCAGTGGGGGTCTGACACCTGGCACTCCCGCTGTTCAGCTGCTTAAAGAGGAGGCAGCACTGCTGCTGCAGTGCAATTACAACTATGGCGCCCCTATTCACTTCTACGGGACGGCTCTGTCCTATCCACTTGAACAGACCTAGCCGTCCCATAGAAGTGAATGGGAACGGCATAATTTTCTAAACCAGCGCTTCATGCTGAAGAGCGAATGTCAATCGCAGCCGGACGCTTGTGCAGGTTAGGACTGTATAATATATATTTATATTATTTTTTTTTAAAGTGAATATTAGATATACACAGCAGTTATGTAATAGAGAATCACAAGGATCAGTATATTCTTATCATATTTACTTAGGAAATTGATCTCCTAATAGCTGCATATTCAGCATTGCCTTTGAGGATGGCCTTATACCCACGCCTTGGTTCAGAGAAACCAGTTCCAAACAGCTGAGAAAATCTTCTATATATAGAGGCCACAGCCCCAGGTCATGAGCCCTGCACACGGCAACACCCTGACGTATACGGGGAGGAGTTTACAAGGAGTAGACATGGAAGAACTGCTGCAGTACAACACATGGGGATGCGATTCCGAATATAGCAGGGGGGGGGGGGGGGGACGACACCCAAAAATATGAGCATTCGGTAGGCACCGCTACAGTTCCGGGTAGTTTGCACCTGCGCAGTCACTGCTCTGAAGCCAAAGCCTTTGCCCTTGCTCGGCTAATTGGAGCAGTGGTGCAGAAAGGAAGTTGTCGGGGGGTGGGCTAAATGTTCAGCCTTGTCAATCTTGCGGCCGATGGGCACTTCTTCATCTGCAGGGACAACCCCTCACAGGTGAAGAAGTCCTGCTAATGAGTCAAATCGATTCGTTACTCTCCATAAGGGCTCTTTCACATCTGTGTTTAGCTCTCTGTTCTTCTGAGCTGCCACAAAAACGCTAAATTAAAAAACAACAAATCTGTCCTATTCTGAGCATCGAAAAACATTGAAAAACTGATATTTTAAGGGTACTTTCACACTAGCGTTTTTCTTTACTGGCATAGAGTTCCGTCCTAGGGGCTCAATACCGGAAAAAAACTGATCAGTTTTATCCCAATGCATTCTGAATGTAGAGCAATCCGTTCAGGATGCATTAGGATGTCTTCAGTTCAGTCTTTTTGACTTTTCAGGACGCAGTATTATCTACGTCCAAAATTCCAGAACACTTGCTGGAATGCCGAAACATTTTTTCCCATTCACATGCATTAATGCTGGATCCGGCCCCGAGTGTTTTCCGGCAAAACGGATCGGGCATTGCGGTCTGCGCATGCTCAGACCACAGAAAATGTGAAAAAAAAATTAAATAAAAATGCCGGATCCGTTTTTCCGGATGACACCGGAGAGACGGATCCGGCATTTCAATGCATTTGTCATACGGATCAGGATCCTGATCCGTCTGACAAATGCCATCAGTTTGCTCACGTTTTGACAGATCCGGCGACGGAACTGCCTGCCGGAATCCTCTGCCGCAAGTTTAAAAGTACCCTTAATGGGAGAAAAAAATCCTGCATGCAGGAACGAAACTAAAAAATGTTGCTTTTTTTAAGGCTATTTCCTGTTTCAGCAGAATACAGTCTGTATATAGAGTACTGTGCAAAAGCTTTAGGCAGGTTTAGGGGGGGGGGGGGGGAGCTGTAAAGTAAGAATGCTTTTAAAAATAGAACTGGTAATAAGTTTATTTTTATTAACTAACAAAATTAGGGCTCTTTCACACCTGCGTTCTTTTCTTCCGGCATAGAGTTCCGTCGTCGGGGCTCTATGCCGGAAGAATACTGATCAGGATTATCCTAATGCATTCTGAATGGACAGTCCGTCCTTCAGGATGCATCAGGATGTCTTCAGTTCCGGAACGGAACGTTTTTTGGCCGCAGCAAATAGCGCAGCATGCTGCGCTTTTTGCTCCGGCCAAAAATCCGGAACACTTGCCGCAAGGCCGGATCCGGAATGAATGCCCATTGAAAGGCATTGATCCGGATCCGGCCTTAAGCTAAACGTCGTTTCTGCGCATTGCCGGATGCGACGTTTAGCTTTTTCTCAATGGTTACCATGGCTGCCGGGACGCTATCAAAAATATTCAGACGATAACGATATTAACAAATTTATCGCGATAACGATATATATCGCGATAAATACCCGTTTAAAAGAAAAAAGCCACAAGGAGGCGTTACACTGTATGGGGGGGCCACACAAGGAGGCGTTACACTGTATGGGGGGGCCACACAAGGAGGCGTTACACTGTATGGGGGGGGCCACACGGAGGCGTTACACTGTATGGGGGGGCCACACGGAGGCGTTACACTGTATGGGGGGGCCACACGGAGGCGTTACACTGTATGGGGGGGCCACACGGAGGCGTTACACTGTATGGGGGGCCACACGGAGCGCTTAACTGTCATGTGGGGGCCACACGGAGGCGTTACCACTGTATGGGGGGGCCACACGGAGGCGTTACACTGTATGGGGGGGCCACACGGAGGCGTTACACTGTATGGGGGGGCCACACGGAGGCGTTACACTGTATGGGGGGGCCACACGGAGGCGTTACACTGTATGGGGGGGCCACACGGAGGCGTTACACTGTATGGGGGGGCCCACGGAGGCGTTACACTGTATGGGGGGGCCACACGGAGGCGTTACACTGTAGGGGGGGCCACACGGAGGCGTTACACTGTATGGGGGGGCCACACGGAGGCGTTACACTGTATGGGGGGGCCACACGGAGGCGTTACACTGTATGGGGGGGCCACACGGAGGCGTTACACTGTATGGGGGGGCCACACGGAGGCGTTACACTGTATGGGGGGGCACACGGAGGCGTTACACTGTATGGGGGGGCCACACGGAGGCGTTACACTGTATGGGGGGGCCACACGGAGGCGTTACACTGTATGGGGGGGCCACACGGAGGCGTTACACTGTATGGGGGGCCACACGGAGGCGTTACACTGTATGGGGTGGGCCACACGGAGGCGTTACACTGTATGGGGGGGCCACACGGAGGCGTTACACTGTATGGGGGGGGCCACACGGAGGCGTTACACTGTATGGGGGGCCACACGGAGGCGTTACACTGTATGGGGGGGCCACACGGAGGCGTTACACTGTATGGGGGGGCCACACGGAGGCGTTACACTGTATGGGGGGGCCAACGGAGGCGTTACACTGTATGGGGGGCCACACGAGGCGTTACACTGTATGGGGGGGCCAAACGGAGGCGTTACACTGTATGGGGGGGCCACACGGAGGCGTTACACTGTAATGGGGGGGCCAACACGGAGGCGTTACACTGTATGGGGGGGCCACACGGAGGCGTTACACTGTATGGGGGGGCCACACGGAGGCGTTACACTGTATGGGGGGCCACACGGAGGCGTTACACTGTATGGGGGGCCACACGGAGGCGTTACACTGTATGGGGGGGCCACAACGGAGGCGTTACACTGTATGGGGGGGCCACACAGGAGGCGTTACACTGTATGGGGGGGCCACACGGAGGCGTTACACTGTATGGGGGGCCAACACGGAGGCGTTACACTGTATGGGGGGCCACACGGAGGCGTTACACTGTATGGGGGGCCACACGGAGGCGTTACACTGTATGGGGGGCCACACGGAGGCGTTACACTGTATGGGGGGGCCACACGGAGGCGTTACACTGTATGGGGGGGCCACACGGAGGCGTTACACTGTATGGGGGGCCACACGGAGGCCGTTACACTGTATGGGGGGTGCCACACGGAGGCGTTACACTGTATGGGGGGCCACACGGAGGCGTTACACTGTATGGGGGGCCCCACGGAGGCGTTACACTGTATGGGGGGCCACACGGAGGCGTTACACTGTATGGGGGGCCACACGGAGGCGTTACACTGTATGGGGGGGCCACACGGAGGCGTTACACTGTATGGGGGGGCCACACGGAGGCGTTACACTGTATGGGGGGCCACACGGAGGCGTTACACTGTATGGGGGGCCACACGGAGGCGTTACACTGTATGGGGGGCCACACGGAGGCGTTACACTGTATGGGGGGCCACACGGAGGCGTTACACTGTATGGGGGGCCACACGGAGGCGTTACACTGTATTGGGGGGCCACACGGAGGCTTTACACTGTATGGGGGGGCCACACGGAGGCGTTACACTGTATGGGGGGCCACACGGAGGCGTTACACTGTATGGGGGGCCACACGGAGGCGTTACACTGTATGGGGGGCCACACGGAGGCGTTACACTGTATGGGGGGCCACACGGAGGCGTTACACTGTATGGGGGGCCACACGGAGGCGTTACACTGTATGGGGGGGCCACACGGAGGCGTTACACTGTATGGGGGGCCACACGGATGGCGTTACACTGTATGGGGGGCCACACGGAGGCGTTACACTGTATGGGGGGCCACACGGAGGCGTTACACTGTATGGGGGGGCCACACGGAGGCCGTTTACACTGTATGGGGGGCCACACGGAGGCGTTACACTGTATGGGGGCCACACGGAGGCGTTACACTGTATGGGGGGCCACACGGAGGCGTTACACTGTATGGGGGGCCACACGGAGGCGTTACACTGTATGGGGGCCACACGGAGGCGTTACACTGTATGGGGGGCCACACGGAGGCGTTACACTGTATGGGGGGCCACACACGGAGGCCGTTACACTGTATGGGGGGCCACACGGAGGCGTTACACTGTATGGGGGGCCACACGGAGGCGTTACACTGTATGGGGGGCCACACGGAGGCGTTACACTGTATGGGGGCCACACGGAGGCGTTACACTGTATGGGGGGCCACACGGAGGCGTTACACTGTATGGGGGCCACACGGAGGCGTTACACTGTATGGGGGGCCACACGGAGGCGTTACACTGTATGGGGGGCCACACGGAGGCGTTACACTGTATGGGGGGCCACACGGAGGCGTTACACTGTATGGGGGGCCACACGGAGGCGTTACACTGTATGGGGGGCCACACGGAGGCGTTACACTGTATGGGGGCCACACGGAGGCGTTACACTGTATGGGGGGCCACACGGAGGCGTTACACTGTATGGGGGCCACACGGAGGCGTTACACTGTATGGGGGGCCACACGGAGGCGTTACACTGTATGGGGGGCCACACGGAGGCGTTACACTGTATGGGGGGCCACACGGAGGCGTTACACTGTATGGGGGGCCACACGGAGGCGTTACACTGTATGGGGGGCCACACGGAGGCGTTACACTGTATGGGGGGCCACACGGAGGCGTTACACTGTATGGGGGGCCACACGGAGGCGTTACACTGTATGGGGGGCCACACGGAGGCGTACACTGTATGGGGGGCCACACGGAGGCGTTACACTGTATGGGGGGCCACACGGAGGCGTTACACTGTATGGGGGGCCACACGGAGGCGTTACACTGTATGGGGGGCCACACGGAGGCGTTACACTGTATGGGGGGCCACACGGAGGCGTTACACTGTATGGGGGGCCACACGGAGGCGTTACACTGTATGGGGGGCCACACGGAGGCGTTACACTGTATGGGGGGCCACACGGAGGCGTTACACTGTATGGGGGCCACACGGAGGCGTTACACTGTAGGGGGGGCCACACGGAGGCGTTACACTGTATGGGGGGCCACACGGAGGCGTTACACTGTATGGGGGGCCACACGGAGGCGTTACACTGTATGGGGGGCCACACGGAGGCGTTACACTGTATGGGGGGCCACACGGGAGGCGTTACACTGTATGGGGGGCACACGGAGGCCGTTACACTGTATGGGGGGCCACCACGGAGGCGTTACACTGTATGGGGGGCCACACGGAGGCGTTACACTGTATGGGGGCCACCGGAGGCGTTACACTGTAATGGGGGGCCACACGGAGGCGTTTACCACTGTATGGGGGGCACACGGAGGCGTTACACTGTATGGGTGGGCCACACGGAGGCGTTACACTGTATGGGGGGCCACACGGAGGCGTTACACTGTATGGGGGCCACACGGAGGCGTTACACTGTATGGGGGGCCACACGGAGGCGTTACACTGTATGGGGGGCCACACGGAGGGCGTTACACTGTATGGGGGGCCACACGGAGGCGTTACACTGTATGGGGGCCACACGGAGGCGTTACACTGTATGGGGGGCCACACGGAGGCGTTACACTGTATGGGGGGCCACACGGAGGCGTTACACTGTATGGGGGGCCACACGGAGGCGTTACACTGTATGGGGGGCCACACGGAGGCGTTACACTGTATGGGGGGCCACACGGAGGCGTTACACTGTATGGGGGGCCACACGGAGGCGTACACTGTATGGGGGGCCACACGGAGGCGTTACACTGTATGGGGGGCCACACGGAGGCGTTGCACTGTATGGGGGGCCACACGGAGGCGTTGCACTGTATGGGGGGCCACAAGGAGACGTTGCACTGTATGGGGGGCCACACGGAGGCGTTGCACTGTATGGGGGGCCACAAGGAGGCGTTGCACTGTATGGGGGGCCACACGGAGGCGTTGCACTGTATGGGGGCCACACGGAGGCGTTGCACTGTATGGGGGGCCACAAGGAGGCGTTGCACTGTATGGGGGGCCACACGGAGGCGTTGCCACTGTATGGGGGGCCACACGGAGGCGTTACACTGTATGGGGGGCCACACGGAGGCGTTGCACTGTATGGGGGGCCACAAGGAGGCGTTGCACTGTATGGGGGGCCACAAGGAGGCGTTGCACTGTATGGGGGGCCACAAGGAGGCGTTGCACTGTATGGGGGGCCACAAGGAGGCGTTGCACTGTATGGGGGGCCACAAGGAGGCGTTGCACTGTATGGGGGGCCACAAGGAGGCGTTGCACTGTATGGGGGGCCACAAGGAGGCGTTGCACTGTATGGGGGGCCACAAGGAGGCGTTGCACTGTATGGGGGGCCACAAGGAGGCGTTGCACTGTATGGGGGGCCACAAGGAGGCGTTGCACTGTATGGGGGGCCACAAGGAGGCGTTGCACTGTATGGGGGGCCACAAGGAGGCGTTGCACTGTATGGGGGGCCACAAGGAGGCGTTGCACTGTATGGGGGGCCACAAGGAGGCGTTGCACTGTATGGGGGGCCACAAGGAGGCGTTGCACTGTATGGGGGGGGGGGGCCACAAGGAGCGTTATAATAAGGTCTTATGGGAGCGAGGAGGAGGAGGAGGGAGAGCCGGGGCGGCCGCTGCGGGAAGTAGTAAGTTTATAACTTTGTCATCAGACAGCAGGAAAAGTCTCTCC
This sequence comes from Bufo gargarizans, assembly GCF_014858855.1. NCBI lineage: Eukaryota > Metazoa > Chordata > Amphibia > Anura > Bufonidae > Bufo > Bufo gargarizans. The sequence continues at coordinate 41,334,957 of NC_058080.1, forward strand.
AGAGACAGTAGTCACTGGTGGGTGACGACGGTGATTATGTCAGATGGTGGGTGGAGACTTGACTAAGGGAGACGGAGCAAGAAGGAGGCAGGCCAGAAGCGAGAGGAAGAGCAAGGTGCAGGGGCGGGCGGTAAGTGATCAGTCAGTTCCTGAAGGCGAGTTGTTAGAAGCGGGCGGACGCACGTTTAGAAGAGGTCAGCGCACAATGTGCGCTGACCTCTTTGATGACGTCACAAAATACCGCGGTATTTAGGAAACGGCGATATCGCCATATCGCCGTTTTTTTAATACCGAGGTATATCGTGATACCGGTATATTGCCCAACCCTAGGCAGCCATGGTAAAGTGTAGTGGGGAGCGGGGAGCAGCATACTTACCATCCGTGCGGCTCCCGGGGCGCTCCAGAGTGACGTCAGGGCGCCCCAAGCGCATGGATGACGTGATCGCATGGATCACATGATCCATGCGCATGGGGCGCTCTGACGTCATTCTGGAGCGCCCCGGGGAGCCGCACGGACTGTAAGTATACCGCTCCCCCGCTCCCCACTACTACTATGGCAACCAGGACTTTAATAGCGTCCTGGCTGCCATAGTAACACTGAAAGCATTTTGAAGACGGATCCGTCTTCAAATGCTTTCAGTTCACTTGCGTTTTTCCGGATCCGGCGTGTAATTCCGGCAAGTGGAGTACACGCCGGATCCGGACAACGCAAGTGTGAAAGAGGCCTTAAACGAGAATGAACAAAAGAGAAATCTAAATCCACTCGTTAACTTGTGCGACCACTCTTTGCCTTCAAAACAGCATCAGTTCTAGGTACATTTGCCCAAAGTCATGGATTTTGTACCTGATTTTATAGTCAGGTGTATGATCAACCAATTATACCAAGCAGGTGATTATGATCTCAACTGTCATATGTAGGTTGAAAGTCAGTAACTGAAACAGATGAGGAACAGCCAAACAATGCTACAAAGGCGAGGTTGTGGAAGACAGTTTCACATCACTGGCCATACACTATGGCAACATGACACAAGAAGTTATCCTGCATTTCAAAGCAGACTGGGGGTTCAAGATGTGCAGTTCAAGCCCTTTTGAAGCAGCACAAAGAAATAGGGGAATATTGAGGCAGACCGTAGATGCAGTGGTTGGCCAAGGAAACTCGCAGCAGAAAAAGACACATCATGGTTACGTCACTTTGATATCAGATGTCCGGCAGAGCCATCAGCTCAGAACTGGAAGAAACCAGTGGCAAACAGGTAGATTCATCTACTGTTTGGAGAAGTCTGGCCAGAGGTGGTGCAGGATGCAGGTTCCTTGCAAGTTTAGGGCTGGAATTTGGGATTTGTTCCAGAATAATTGTATTCCTAATGCTGAGAAATACAGACAGATCCAGCATACAATTCCATCAGACAGGCGTGTGTCTCCAAATTTATTCTGCAGCAGAACGACGACCCAAAAAAAACATGGAGTCTTGAAAGTGATGATATGGACCCCACAGAGCCCTGATCTCAACATCATCAAGTCTGTCTGGGATTACATGAAAAAACAGAAGGATTTGAGCAAGCCTCCATCCACAGAAGATCTGTGGTTAGTTCTCCAGGATGTTTGAAACAATCGCCCTGCCGAGTTCCTTCAAAAGCTGTGTGCAAGTGTACCTAGAAGAACTGGTGCTGTTTTGAAGGCAAAGCACTCATCTCTGGCAGTGTTAAAGGGAACCTATCACCAGGATTTTGTGTATAGTGCTGAGGACATGGGTTGCTAGATGGCCGATTCGATAGATATGCATATTAACCTGAGATGAGTCCTGTCCCTGACATGGTGAGAGTGGGGAGGGATGCAGGATTGGTGGCTGGCGTAGATCTCAGTTCAGGCGCACGGACTGCCGGATGCTGCGCCTAATTTATGACCAGTTGTACCCCTCATCATAAGTCGGGCGCAGCATCTGGCAGTGCACATGGTGATCATACCCCAGCGTACCCTCTCTAACTTGCATCTGTTGGGGGTTATACCGGGGCGAAACAGCAGTCACCGGCACGTACCTGACGTCCATGGCCAGCTTGAGCTACTACAACAGAATGTAAGTTTATCCAACCAACAGTGTGACAATAAAACATTGTAATAACGCATCAATAATATTCAGCAGAAAATTAAACCAACCTCTTATTTGTCTCTCAATCATTCGCATCTCCTTCCGGATTTTAAGTGACCATTCATTTACCTAATGAAGGAGGACAAGATGTTATTAGAGATTATATTGACTGTGGTAACTTAAAGGGGTTGTCTCATCTCAGACAATGGGGGCATATCGCTAGGATATGCCCCCATTGTCTTATAGGTGCGGGTCCCACCGCTGGAACCCGCACCTATATCGAGAACTGAGCCCCGAAAGTGGTGGAGAGCGCACTGCGGATGCACAGCCGCCCTCCATTTATTTTCTATGGGGCTGCCGCAAAGCACTCGCTCGGCTATTTCCGTCAGGCCCATAGAAGTGAATGGGAGCGGTGGCCGACCATGCACTTCTATCATGAGAGCTCTTGGTGGTGGCCGGACCGGAGTCCTCCAGCCACTACTTTGCGGGGCTCCATTCCGATACAGGTGCGGGTCCCAGTAGTCCCCTGGGGCAGTGAATAGATTTTAGAGGTCTAGCGCTAGCAGCAGAGTTCACTATGAATGTCAGTGAAAATAACTGATTACGGAGGCAATTACAAGCAGGAATAGTAGGACATTATTATGGATAGTTCACACCCTATAATGATCTCCTGTAGTACTTTCAAATAACAGGTACTAGCGCCAGCTAGTTTTAATTGAGCACTTATTCACAATAGATTACTATTAGATGGAGTAATAAAGTTATATTTTATTCATTTTTTCAGACCTAAGACTAGACACAAGGTTCACCTTTCAACAAGACAAACACCATAAGCATACAGCCAAGACAACACAGGAGAGGCTGAGGGACAACTCAGTGGTCCAGCAAGAGCCTCAACTTAAACCCAATCAAACCTCTCTAGAGAGACCTTAACATGGCTGTCCACTGACTGTCCCCATCCAACCTGCCAGAGAAGAATAGCAGAAAATCCCCAAAATCCAGGTGTGCAGGCCTTGTGGCATCATCCGCAAGAAGACTGGAGGCTGTAACCACTGCAAAAGGGGCTTTAACCAAGTCCTGAGTAAAGCGTGTGAATACTTATGTCCATGCAAGATTATAGTTTTTCCTGTTACATATAAAAGGCCTCGTTTGAGAATTCTCCACGTTGTGTCAGTTGGACATCTTGTACTTCTACCTTAGAGTTCAGCAAATAGTTAAAGAGAAGAAATATCTTGGTTATTAGTGAATAATTCTGAAGTATAAGGAGGAAGTACAAGGTAATTATAAGAGGTCTTCAAATGGGATTAGATATGAGGTGTTAGTGGAGATAAAGGGTTGTAAAACTTGTGGTGGAGTCTTAGTGACAGATTCATGTAATTCGATAATTTTCCTAGATGCTTGATTATCGAGTACTTGTCAGCTTCAATATTTTATGACCAATAACTGTTTTTAGTGAAGATGAGATCAGAGGAAAATGGATCCCACTGGCTAGGCTCGCTTGCTTACGCAGTGACAGGCGTATCATCAAGCAGTCTGATCATTACTGCATAGTCATGGTTTTAGACACTCGATTTCAAAGAAAAATGGGGGAATGTTTTCCTCCTGCCAAAAGGGAGGTCAAATTACGTTATTAACAGGAAACACTGTGTACGCAGCTTGCTGACGATTTTGGCGAGCAGAGACCCGTCATCAGAGTGTCTGAAAGAAAGGCAACTGTCCACCGCCCGCCATCTCCACTGATACGAGCCACAGTTGTCTCCTCAACACGGAAGAGTATTTTTCACGTACCACACCAGGCTGAGGCAAATCAGCAAACTGAAGCCTACCGCCCCAAAATCCAGGTTCGGTCCTACCTACACTCTACCCTGTCTTCGGCGCACACCCTGTTCCCCGACCCCATTGACTTGTGGGCAGGCAGACTAGAACAGTGGCTCAGTATGCACTCTCTGGTGTTCTTTCTTGCCCAGCCTCCAGTGTCATCTTTGCGAGGGTTTTTATAGAGGCAGGGGGAGTGGTGACACCCAAACGGACAAACTGGTACACCAGTGTTCAAAACATTTTTCACACTCCTCCGGCTGAGACTGATGAATAGATTTGGCCTTGCTGATGGTGCCTCACTTGCCACTGTTGCTGTCTGACTGCCTGCCATCATGTTCTGTATGGCTGCTTCTGCCATCATGCCACTGCCGCTGTCCGCCTGACAACATGTATCATATGGCTGCAGCCACAGCTGCTAATTCCCTACTGCCACCACTAATAAGACTAACGCATCCGCCACTACTACCTGCTACCACCCATAAACAGCCCATCTACAGCCTTGTAGGTTCCATGCTATGCTGCTACATGCCGCTTTTACCTAACCCTTTCCACAATGTACTCCTGTTGCTCTAAATTAAAAGGGAGAATTTTTTCAGGCTGGTTCAGAATGAGGCACTTTTTCTTCTTACAATTAAAATGTGTGTCTGTATAAATACGGGCAAACATTTTTCCCTGTTAATCCATCATTTTTGGAGGCTTGGTCAAAACAAGCCACTCTTTTATATGGGCAGGCATTCTGCCTCGTGAAGGCACCTGGTCCCCCAACAAACCACAATTTTTTCCCTATAACACTGTCTGTGTTTAAACACCATTTGGCCTCGATAAGGAACAATTTTTGGAAGCTTTGGAATATAAAAAAGCATCATGTATGCAACTGCACGGTATGTTTTTAAACATGGTGTTTGTTAACGCCGTCAACCATGCGTATCCCGTAGCTGTGTATGTGAGGGTCACTCAAGCTTAGGGAAGGGGGAGAAAAATGCAAAAATTAATAAATAAAAAAAATGAACAAAAGGAGACCAGAGGGTGTTATATACCGATTTTCAGGGCAATTGGTTCGAGTAGAATCGATTTAGGTCTGAAGCGAGCTTTTTGAAAAGTTTAGCGAACCTGAAATGAACCAAACCTCAAAAGATTCGCTCATATCTACACTCACACTGCGCAAACTGCGCTGGCCTTATGTTACTGCCATCTACAAAAAATTTTTAAAAATTAATACCCAGACAACAAAGCATAAATGTAGATATTGTTAAAATCCAAGTGCAATAAAAGCAAAGGAATCTGGCAGCCAGGGGTCAATACATTACTAAAATACTCACTTTCTATAGAAATATTAGATTAGCATATGGAATATACAGTTTACAGGGAACGAGAAGAACTACTGAATTTTGGGCTGAAACAACCTTGTAACAGTATATTAATCAGCCTAGCTGGCCGATAACACACAACCACAGCTCTTGTACACCAGAATGGCAGTAACACTAATAACAGAATAGAAAACAATAGTCTTCCCATGGGCTGCAGTACCAACTTATCCTAAAGGGCATCTGCCAGCAGTTTTGTGCCTTTGACACTGGCTGACCCGTTACATGTACACTTGGCAGCTGAAGGCCTCTGTGTTAGTCCCATGTTCTTATGTGCCCGCATTGCTGAGAAAAATTAGGTTTTAATATATGCAAATTAGCCTCTAGGAGCAACGGGGGAATCGTCGTTGCACCTAGAGGCTCAACTATTTCTACAACTGCATGTCTGCACTTTGATTGACTAGAGCAGGTGTGATGACGTTTTCACTGCCTGGCCCTGTCAAAGTGCAGAGGGCGTGGCAGTCGCAGAGAGAGCAAAGCCTCTAGGTGCAAAGGCAACGCCCCTGTTGCTCCTAGAGGCTCATTTGCATATAACAGAAACATCACTTTTCTCAGCAATGCGGGCACATATGAACATGGGACCAACACAGATGCCTTCAGCTGCCAAGCGCACATGTAATAGGTCAGCCAGTGTCATAGGTAGAAAACTGCTGACAGAGGCCATGCCATGCCATGCTGCCGCTACTATTGCTACCATTAGTACACCTACTTCTCTAATACAGCAAAAATCCAGCAGCCTAGCTTAACTATTAAGGGTAATTTCACACTTGCGGCAGAGGATTTCGTCGGGAAGTTCCGTCGCTGGAACTGCCTGCCGGATCCGTCAAAACGCATGCAAACTGATGGCATTTGTCAGACGGATCAGGATCCTGATCCGTATGAAAAATGCATTGAAATGCCGGATCCGTCTCTCCGGTGTTATCTGGAAAAATGGATCGTTCATTTTTTATTTATTTTTTCCAGTCTGAGCATGCGCAGACCGCAATGCCGGATCCGTTTTGCTGGAACACTCGGGGCCTGACCCAGCATTAATGCATTTCAAGGGAAAAAATTCTTGCAAGTGTTCTGGAATTTTGTACGGAGATAATACCGCAGCATGCTGCGGTATTATCTCCGTCCTGAAAAGTCAAAAAGACTGAACTGAAGACATCCTGATGCATCCTGAACGGATTACTCTCCATTCAGAATGCAAGGGGATAAAACGGATCCCCCCCTAGGACGGAACTCTATATCGGAAAAGAATAATGCTAGTGTGAAGGTACCCTAAAAATCACTATTTACTGAAAAAAAAAAAACATTAAAAAATAAATTATTATGACACAGAGTCCAAAGTCATATAGCTCGGGCTCTGTGTCATGTTTATTTATTGAAAAATCCATTAAAATTTAAAAATTATGATTTTTAATAGTTCAGCATGGGTGCCGGAATTTTTGCCTCATTAGAGAAGTACTGAACCTGCTGCCAAAACAGCGTTTTCTGGACACCAAGTACAGACATGAAACCGATCAGGCCTAAAGTCAACGGGAGCCTCAAATGAGAGCCCAAATATCAACCAAAAATTGGAAATCACAGGTGCCTACAACTCCTATATGGGAACACCCAAACACCTGCATACAGAAATAACCACCAAAACATATCTTTATTCAAATATTAAGACCAAAGTATAAAACACATATATGAATTGGCAAAGACACACACACCACACACAAGGAGTGTGCCAGCAAAGAAGGGGGCAAAAGTAATTGTACATAACAAAGTGATAAATACAAACAGAGAGGTAAAAGGAATATCACCAAGTGGTTACCTTCCTGAACAAGAAAGCTCAGAATCACAAGGTTGAAGTACAGACCCGACTGATGGCACCTGGTTTTGGAGGTGATATATATACTGCACAGTTATAGACAGGAGAGGTTATATATATATATATATATATATATATATATATATATATATATATATATATATATATACACAGTATATTACCTGTCTGACTACAGTATATATATACTGTACAGACAGGTGATATATATACTGTACAGTTATAGACAGGAGATATATATACTGTACAGTTAGACAGGATATAAACATACTGTACAGTTAGACAGGAGGAGCAATCTATATACTGTACAGTAGAGTTATAGACAGGAGATAGATATATATATATTACACACACACTGTACAGTTATAGACAGGAGAGGTGATATATACACTGTAGTTATAGACAGGTGATATATATACTGTACAGTTATAGACAGGAGATATATATACTGTACAGTTAGACAGGATATAAACATATACTGTACAGTTAGACAGGAGGAGCAATCTATATACTGTACAGTAGAGTTATAGACAGGAGATATATATATATATATATATATATATATATATATATTACACACACACTGTACAGTTATAGACAGGAGAGGTGATATATACACTGTAGTTATAGACAGGTGATATATATACTGTACAGTACAGTTATAGACAGAAGGAGCAATCTATATACTGTACAGTAGAGTTATAGACAGGAGGAGCAATCTATATACTGTACAGTAGAGTTATAGACAGGAGATAGATATATATTACACACACACTGTACAGTTATAGACAGGAGAGGTGATATATACACTGTAGTTATAGACAGGTGATATATATACTGTACAGTACAGTTATAGACAGGAGGAGTGCTCTATATACTGTACAGTAGAGTTATAGACAGGAGGAGTGATCTATATACTGTACAGTAGAGTTATAGACAGGAGATATATATATTACACACACACTGTACAGTTATAGACAGGAGAGGTGATATATACACTGTAGTTATAGACAGGTGATATATATACTGTACAGTACAGTTATAGACAGGAGGAGTGATCTATATACTGTACAGTAAGCTGTCTGTATATGACTATCACGCACTGACACGATAGGATTACTACAACACCACCGGCCGCCACTCACCAAATCTTTCGGCGGCCTGTCCTGCGTTTTCCCGAAAAGTCCCATTTCTATGTACCGGACCACTGCCAAACAGAGCCAGAGAGACTTTACACAGCGCTTCCGGTTTCAATAACTTCCGTCTTCCGCCCAATACTTCATGTCTTTCGTTAAACTTCCGCCCTTAGTTTGACGTTTCATGTGACGTCACCGCTATGTCTTAGGGGACGTCCGTGCGTCGTTTACGTGAGGCGCTGTAGTTGTCGCTGTTTCTTGACTAGAAGACATTTCTGCAATGAAGTAGAAGTTAAAGTTTCATAAAATTTGTAACGCTGTTTAGTAATCATTACTTAACCCATAGTGCCTTTTGTCTTTAATTTTTAGGGTGGGTTCACACTAGCGTTAGGGATTCCGTTATGGCTTTCCGCTATAACATGGTTATAACGGAAAATAACAGAATGCCCAGACAGAATGCAAAACGGAAGCCTTTAAAAAGCATTCCGTCTGCTTTCCGTCCTCTAATAGAAGTCTATGGGAAGGCATAACGGATCCGTCTGGGTCCTGTCAACAGGACTTTGTTTTCCGTCTTGCATAACGGGACCGTGATGGATCCGTTTTGATTCCCATAGACTTCTATTAGGACGGAGAGCAAACAGAAGGCCTTTTAAAGGCTTCCGTTTTGCATTCCGTCATAATACAAGTCTATGGGCAGAAAAAAACGGATCCGTCCTTCCGTCTTATGGATTCCGTTATAACCGAAAACCATAACGGAATCCCTAACGCTAGTGTGAACCCACCCTTATTTGTATAACTTTATTGACTATTGACACATGAATGAGTATAATCATTGGGTGATTAAAATAATGAATAATAATAATAATGATGAGATATCAGACTTTTTGACCCAGCAGTAGGTATAGCACCTCGCCCAGGCTGCTAAGGCTATGTTCACATCTCTGTCAGGTGATCTGTTAGAGGAACAGACTACTACGGTCGCCATATCTGGCATAGCCAATTACCGCCACATTCCCATTGAGGATCTGGCATGAAAGTGGCTGATTTTCACCCAAATTGTGATGCATGGTGCGGTATCTGTCCGGCATTTATGTTGGATCCCCTTATAGTCAATGGGGACTATGGTAACTGCTGCCAGAACAAAGTATCGGATTTACTTCTTGGAGACGTGAACGTGGCCTAATGCACATATCTCATTGGAAGCAGTAGTGCCCTAATTACATTAAAGACTATTGCATTGTACTCATTTTGAGCTAAAAAAATATATATTTTTTTCAATTGGATTTTATTAAAAATGTTGAGCCTATTTCTCTGTATAGCCTTGAGATTCTCTACTAACATGCAGTTTTCACTCTCTTCCATCAGGCAGCTCAGCTGACGGCTCCTGAACTGATCTCAGAAACGGAAAGCCAAAACGCCAGTGTGAAAGTAGCCTTAGAAGTTTAGAAGCACATTTTTTTATTTTTAAGAAAATTTCCAAAACCCACTGTTTTAAGGACCATTTCAGTTATGAAGTCACTTTGTGGGGCTTACACAGTAGAAACCACCCATAAATGACCACATTTTATAAATTACACCCCTCAAGTTATTTAAAACTGATTTTACAAACTTTATTAGCCCTTTAGGCGTTCCACAAGAATTAAAGCAAAATGGAGGGGAAATGTTAAAATTTCATTTTTTTTGGGCAGATTATCCATTTAAATCCTACTTCCCTGTAACACAGCAAGGGTTAACAGCCAAAGAAACCTCAATATTTATTACCCTGATTCTGCAATTTACAGAAACTCCCTATATGTGGTCGTTAACCGCTTTATTGGCACACGGCAGGGTGCAGAGGGAAAGGAGCGCCATATTGTTAATAGAGCGCAGGTTTTGCTGGAATGGTTTTCAGGTGCCATGTCACATTTGAAGAGCCCCTGAGGTACCCCTAGAAAGAAAATTCCCCAAAGTGACCCCATTTTGGAAACTACTCCCCTCAAGGAATAAATCTAGTGATGAAGTGAATGCCTTTGACCCAACAAGCGTTTAATAGAATTTAGAAACACATGTCTGTGAAAATAAAAAATTACCTTTTATTTACAATATAAAGTTGCTTTAGCCACAACATTTTCATTTTCACAAGGGGTAACAGGAGAAAATGCACCCCAAAATATGTTATCCATTTTTTCCTGAATATGGCAACAACTCATACGTGGTCATAAACCGCTGTTTGGGGGCACAGCAGCATTCAGAAGGGAAGGAGCTGCATCAGGATTTTTTAACATGTAATTTGCTGTAATTAGTTTAGGGCCCATAACATTTGTATTTTTTCACCAATGTAGCTGTTTGGAGACTTGTTTTTTTGTAAGACAGGCTGTCGTTTTATTGGTATCATTTTGGGGTACATATGTCTCTTTGATCACTTTTTATACCATTTTTTGTGAAGGTGAAGTGGGCAAAAATGGCAATTCTGTCAGTGTATTTTATGGGGTTCCTCTTGTGGTAAATACAGTCATCATATTTAGCATGGCTGGATCTTAACAAGGTTCCAAGTAGAGCTTCAACATGCAACAAGAAGAAATGGGAGTGAGACAAAACATTTTTTGAGCATTCAATTTAATGAAAACAACGAATAAACTGAAACAGGCTGTTTTTCAGCTGATCAAAAGTTTAGGACCACACCTCCCAAAAAAAACTAAACCCCCCAAAACAGAAATCCAACCTCCAAACATGAACTCAGCAATCAGTAGCTCCGCCGTTATTGTTTATCACTTCCAAAATTTGTTTCGGCATGCTTGATGCAAGCGTTTCCATGAGGTGAGTGGGAACATTTCTGGTGAAGACGGCCGCACGAAGGCCACCTACTGTCTGTACCTGTTGTCCATTTTTGTAAACTTCCCTTGCCATCTATCCCCAAAGGTTCTCAATTGAATTTAGTTCAGGGGAACATGCAGGATGGGCCGAAAGAGTGATGTTATTCTCCTGGAAGAAGTCCCTTGTCCTTGGGGGATTGTGTACTGTAGTGTTGTCCTGTTGAAAAACCCAGTCGTTACCACACAGACGAGGGCCCTCAGTCATGAGGAATGCTCTCTGCAACATCTGGACACAGCCAGCGGCCGTTTGACGCCCCTGCACTTCCTGAAGCTCCATTGTTCCACTGAAGGAAAAGGCACCCCAGACCATTATGGCGCCCCCTCCACTGTGGTGCGTAGAAAACATCTCAGGTGGGATCTGCTTGTCATGCCAGTAACGTTGGAAACCATCAGGACCATCAAGGTTACATTTTTTCTCATCAGAGAATAAAACTTTCTTCCACCTTTGAATGTCCCATGTTTGGTGCTCTCTTGCAAAGTCCAAACGAGCAGTTCTGTGGCGTTCAAGGAGACGAGGTCTTTGAAGACATTTTTTGTTTTTGAAGCCCTTCAGTCTCAGATGCCGTCTGATGGTTATGGGGCTGCAGTCAGCACCAGTAAGGGCCTTAATTTGGGTCGAGGATCGTCCAGTGTCTTGACGGACAGCCAATTGGATCCTCCGGCTCAGTGCTGATGACATTTTTTTGGGTCTTCCACTTGACTTTTTTGTTCCATAACCCTCAGGATCATTTAAGAAATTCCAAATGACTGTCTTACTGCGTCCCACCTCAGCAGCGATGGCGCGCTGTGAGAGACCCTGCTTATGCAGTTCAACAACCCGACCACGTTCAAAAAGGGAGAGTTTTTTTGCCTTTGCCATCACAACATGTGACTACCTGACAGAAAATGACAATGAATCCACATCTTTGCACAGATTTGGCCTTTTAAAGGCATGTGGTCCTAAAATTTGGATCAGCTGAAAAACAGCCTGTTTCAGTTTATTCGTTGTTTTCATTAAATTGAAAGCTAAAAAATTTTTTTTTCTCCCTCTCATTTCTTCTTGTCTCATGTTGAAGCTCTACTTGGAACCTTGTTAAGATCCAGCCATGCTAAATATGATTTTTTGCCATTTTTCAAGTGGTCTTAAACTTTTGATCAGGACTGTATTATATGATTATTTTATTCTGTGGGTTGATACGGTTATGGCGATAGCAAATTTATGTATTTTTTTATGTTTTACTACTTTTTTAGCAATAAAATCACTTTTGTGTTTAAATATTTTGCATCACCATATACTAAATTCCATAAGTTTTTAATTTTTTCACCAATGTAGCTGTTTGGGGGCTTGTTTTTTGCGTGATAGGCGGTAGTTTTTATTGGTATCATTTTGGGGTACATATGTCTTTTTGATCACTTTTTTGTGGATATGAGGTGACAAAAACAGCAATTCCGTCATTTTTTTCTACATAATTTTTTCATTCACCGCATTCATTGCATTTACCGCACGGGATTAGTAATATGATACTTTGATAGATCAGGTCGTTACGGACGCAGTGATACCAATTATGAGTATTATTTTTTTTATGACATAAATAAACAGATATGAGAAAAGACAATTTTTATTTTGTTTTTATTTTAATGTTTAGATTTTTTTTCACTTCTTTTTTTACTCTTTTATTTTATTTATCAAGACCTATCTGGATTTTGAATATCCAGTGGACCTGATGGCTATGCAGTGCACTATATAGTCAGTGCTACACTTACACTAAGGCCTCATGCACGGGGCCGTTCTTTTGGTCCGCATCCGAGCCTCAGTTTTGTCGGCTCGGATGCGGATCCGTTCACTTCAATAGGGCTGCAAAAGAACAGGACAGCACTCCGTGTGCTGTCCGCATCCGTTGCTCCGTTCCGTGGCCCCGCAAAAAAAATATAACATGTCCTATTCTTGTCCGCGCTTTTCACCTTACGGACCAGGCCATTTTTTGCAAATCTGACCAATGTCACTTTATGTGGTGATAACGTTAAAACGCTTTGACTTATACAGGCCATTCTGAGATTGTTTTTTCGTCACATATTGTACTTCATGACACTGGTAAAATGGAGTAAAAAAATAATAATTTTTATTTATAAAAAAAATACCAAATTTACCAAAAATGTGCAAATTTCAAGTATTAATTTCTCTACTTCTATAATACATAGTAATACCTACAAAAATAGTTATTACTTTACATTCCCCATATGTCTACTTCATGTTTGGATCATTTTGGGAATGATATTTTATTTTTTTGGGACGTTACAAGGCTTAGAAGTTTAGAAGCAAATCGTGAAATTTTCAGAAATTTTCAAAATCCCACCTTTTAAGGACCAGTTCAGGTCTGAAGTCACTTTGTGAGGCTTACATAATAGAAACCACCCAAAAATGACCCCATTCTAGAAACTACACCCCTCAAGGTATTCAAAACTGATTTTATAAATGTCATTAACCCTTTAGGTGTTCCACAAGAGTTAATGGCAAATGGAGATAAAATTTCAGAATTTAAATTTTTGGGCAATTTTTCAATTTTAATCAATTTTTATTAGTAACAAAGCAAGGGTTAACAGCCAAACATAAGCTCAATATTTATTGACCTGATTCTGTAGTTTTCAGAAACACCCCATATGTGGCCGTAAACTACTGTACGGGCACACGGTAGGGCGTAGAGGGAAAGGTACGCCGTGTGGTTTTTGGGAGGCAGCTTTTGATGGCCTTTTTTTTTGGGCACCATGTCCCTTTTGAAGCCCCCCTGATGCACCCCTAGAGTAGAAACTCAATAAAAGTGACCCCATCTAAGAAACTACACCCCTCAAGGTATTCAAAACTGGTTTTACAAACTTTGTTAAGCCTTTATGTGCTCCACAAGAGTTATTGGAAAATGGAGATGACATTTCAGAATTTACATTTGTTGGCAAATTTTCCATTTTAATCAATTTTTTCCAGTAACAAAGCAATGATTAACAGCCAAACAAAACTCAATATTTATTGCCCTGATTCTGTAGTTTGCAGAAACACCCCATATGTGGCTGTAAACTACTGTACGGGCTTACGGTAGGGCGTAGAGGGAAAGGTGCGCCATGTGGTTTTTGGAAGGCAGATTTTGCTGGACTGGTTTATTTACACCATGTCCCATTTGAAGCCCCCCTGATGCACCCCTAGAGTAGAAATTCCATAAAAGTGACCCCATTTCGGAAACTACGGGATAAGGTGGCAGTTTTGTTGGGACTATTTTTAGGGTACATATGATTTTTGGTTGCTCTATATTACATTTTTGTGAGGCAAGGTTACCAAAAATAGAAATTCTGAAATGTCATCTCCATTTGCCATAAACTGTTGAGGAACACCCTAAAGGGTTAATAAAGTTTGTAAAATCAGGTTTGAATACCTTGAGGGGTGTAGTTTCTTAGATGGGGTCACTTTTATGGAGTTTCTACTCTAGGGGTGCATCAGGGGTTCTTCAAATGGGACATGGTGCCCGAAACAAGACCATCAAAATCTGCCTTCCTAGAAACCATATGGCGTTCCTTTCTTTCTGCACCCTGCCGTTTGGTCATACAGCAGTTTACGACCACATATGGGGTGTTTCTGTAAACTGCAGAATCAGGGTAATAAATATAAAGTTTTGTTTCGTCTATTAACCCCTTGCTTTGTTACTAGAAAAAATTGATTAAAATAGAAAATTTACTTAAAAATAGCTATTTTAGCACTGTTTTTATTTTATTTTTTTGACCATGTTCATCTGAGGGGTTCACAGAAGTTCGGGCTTAGGATCGGTGTTCTGTAGATTGTATTATTTTCCCTTATAACATAGTTATAAGGGAAAATAATAGCATTCTGAATACAGAATGCATAGTACAATAGCGCTGCAGGGGTTAAAATAATAATAATAATAATAATTTAACTCACTTAATCCACTTCCTCGCGCAGCCCGGCTTCTCTTCTGTGCTGTGTGCAGGAAAAGGACCTGTGATGTCACTCCGGTCATCACATGGTCCATCACATGATCCATCACCATGGTAAAAGATCATGTGATGACCGGAGTGACGTCACCACAGGTCCTTTTCCTGTACACAGCACAGAAGAGAAGCCGGGCTGCGCGAGCAAGTGGATTAAGTAAGTTAAATTTTTATTTTATTTTTTTCAACCCCTCCAGCGCTATTGTACTATGCATTCTGTATTCAGAATGCTGTTATTTTCCCTTATTAATTTTTTGCAGGATGAGAGGACGGTTTTATTGGCACTATTTTGGGGGGCATATGACTTTTTGATCGCTTGCTATTACACTTTTTGTGATGTAAGGTGACAAAAAAATAAAAATTTTTGCACCGCTTTTATTAAATTTTTTTGACCGTGTTCATCTGAGGGGTTAGGTCATGGGGTATTTTTATAGAGAAGATTCTTACGGATATACCTAATATGCCTACTTTTTTATTTATTTAGTTTTACAAAATAATATTTTAGAAAAAATTTTGGGGGGGTTTTAGTGTCTCAAGTCTGAGAACCATAGTTTTTTTTCCGATTGTCAGTGGCTAAATTTGGGAAGGGGAATATAAATTTAGTACTCCATGGAAGTGTGGTACTCCATGAAGCAACCAATAATGCCGGATGATCGAGGCACGTGTCACACTGAGTGGTGTTGTCCTTCCGTATCCCCCTCCTGTGACACACTTTTTTGTGGACCTTCCCTTATTTCCAGTATGGGGGACCACACCTGGAAAGTGTTGGCCAAGGGACGATCCGGGTGCCTCCAGTTCCCGAAGGTACCCCAGCCTGCTCTTTCCCGGTCAGAAAAGATCAGGGCCTTGAGGACAGCCTCATAGAACTGCAGGAATTTCCCTGAGTTGCCAGCGCAAAAGAGTTGTACAAGGCAACCTGTACCAAGTAGACAGCAACTTTTTAGTACCATGCCCGGGTTTTACGCATGGCATTATATGGCTTGAGGACTTGATCAGAGAGATCAACTCCTCCCATATACCGATTGTAGTCGATGATACAATCGGGCTTGAGGACCGTTGTCGCGGATACTTCGCACAGGGACAGGGGTGATGCCGTTACTGTGAATTGTGGACAGTACAAGGACATCCCTCTTGTCCTTATATCTGACCAGCATCAGGTTTCCACTGGTAAGGGCACGGGTCTCACCACTGGGGATAGGTACCTGAAGGGGGTGGGTAGGGAGGCCGTGTTGATTTTTCCGCACGGTCCCGCAAGCAGGACGTGGATCTGGCGGCGAGGGACTGGAACAAGAGGATACTAGTATAAAAGTTATCCACGTACAGGTGGTAACCTTTATTTAGCAGTGGGTACATAAGGTCCCACATAAGTTTCCCGCTAACACTCAGAGTGGGGGGACATTCTGGGGGTTGAATACGGGAATCTTGCCCCTCGTACACATGAAACTTGTAAGTGTACCCTGAGGTACTCTCACAAAGTTTGTACAGCTTCACGCCATACCTCGCCCGCTTAGAGGGAACATACTGGCAGAAAAGGAGTCTCCCCTTGAAAACAATGAGAGACTCATCAACTGCGACCTCCCTTCGAGGTACATAGGCCTCCAAAAATTTGGCCCCAAAGTGATCGATGACCGGCCTGATTTTGTACAGACGGTCATAGGCAGGATCACCTTGGGGGGACATGCTGCATTATCTGCATAATGCAGGCATTTCCGGTTGGCCTCAAACCGGGTACGTGTCATGGCCGTACTGTAAAGTGGGGTCTGGTAGAGGACGTCCCCACTCCAGTAATGCCTGACAATAGGTTTTTTGACTAGGCCCATGTGCAGCACGAAGGCCCCAAAATGTCCTCATCTCGGCTGCACTGACCGGAGTCCAGCCACCGGCCCTAGCCAAATAGGAACCTGGGTGTTGAGCAATGAACTGTTGGGGCGTACAGGTTCATTTGCTCCACCATCAGGTTCACAAAGTGGTCACTGAAAAAAAGACTAAAATAGTCATATTCAATGAAGCCCACTGTGGGAATCTGGATTCCTGCTTGGCCAACAAAATCAGGTATCACAGGCTCAAAATGCTCTGGGGTACACCAGACAAGTTCACCGGTAGGGGGCTCAGGTGGACTTAACTGGTGGGCCGGAAAACTAGTACGAGCCCCAGAGCTTCTCGTACTAGTGTGGGCCACAGGGTCCCTAGCATGGCGGTCCCCTTGCTCCGCCTTGGGGGCTCATCATCATCGCTAAATGATGAGGAGGATGCGGATGACAAAAGGAAAGTGAGGTCATCCTCATCCTCACTGGGGCTCTCGGAGTCGGAGGCAAGCAGGGCGTATGCCTCCTCGGCTGAGAATGTATGGCGGGCCATAGGGGAGTGTGTGTGTGTGCGTGCGTGGAAAACTTTATTCAGTGTGCGTGTGTGTGGGGGACGGGTGTTCACGGGATTTTGCCCTACACCTAACAGGGAAAAAAAAATACCTAAAAAAATTAGAAAATCCCAAAAAGTCAGCGCGTGCACATGCAAAAATCAGCAGCCGGCCACAGTCAGCGCATGCAAAAAAAAAACTTAAACCCCCAAAAAATGTGTGTGGGCTGTGGGGGGGGGGGGGGGGCAAGCTGCAGCACCTGGGGGGGTCTAGGGTCACACAGCTATGTGCTGTGGACCCCAGACACCTGATCTGGTGCTACACCACAGTAAAAAAACTTTGATCGCAGGACGGTGATTGGTGGTGTATTATAACACCACCGATCACCATCCTATTCCAGGTTATCGGGTCACCAGAGACCCGAATAACCCGGAAACGCAGCAAACCGCAGGTCTGAATTGATTTCAGCAGGCACCATGCAGACCGCAAAACACACAACGGTCGTGTGCATATAGCCTAAGGCTGATCAGACCATCAGGGTCTGATCAGTCTAAGGTACGTGGCAACCTAGACGCCTTTGTAAGGCAACCATCTGGCCGCTGCCATCGCAGCATTGGCGGCCTGATGCAAGAGAGACCCATGGATGCCGCGGGAGGCTGCTGACCGCGGCATCTATGGGGTTAAACGGCAGAGATAGGTGCCAGCACCGATATCGGCCGTAGCAGCAATGTGTCAGCTGTAAGTTACAGCAGACACTCTCTGCTGTTTGCAGTGGGTCCGTTTCTTGAGCCGCTGCCATCACAGCCGGCAGAGAGGACATGGCAGCAGGGGGAATCTGGGGGACGATGGGGGGCAATGGCCGCTTGTGGGGGGCACTTACATTTATCTGGGGCACGGTGACTGTGAGTTCGAGCGTGGAGATCACAGCCTGAAACTGGCATTTTTCTCAATGAAGCGCTCCCATTGGTTAGTCTGCATAGACTAACCTATCGGAGCGCTTGCTGGCACAGGACCACTCTGATTGGTCCCTAGCCGGCTTCCCCGGTGTCTCTGCTCTACGAGAAAGTGGAGACTCTGGGACTCTGACACTTTATAGTGTCACAGCCCCGGTAAGCAAATTGGACGTGACTGTACATCCAAATGCAGAAAGTCACTTGCAATTTGGATGTACAGTTACGTCCAAATGTGTGAAAGGGTTAAAGATGGTGCCCACTCCTGAGTGGTCACCCGCGGCTAATGTCCGCAACCAGCAGTAAGGCCGATTGCGGACATTTAACCCCTCAGATGCAGTGATCAATCCTCACCACGACATCTGAGCGCGTGAAACACCAGAAGCGCGCGCTTCCGGTGATACTCCGTTTCCCCCGTGCGGCGATTGGAGGAGCCAGAGCGTGTGTGCAGCAGCCCCTGTCTTTGTGAATGAGCCCTTGCCATAGAAAACTAGCTATTTTCTCATAGTTCTAGTGCTAGTGCATTGGGATCTATGAGAATAGCAATCTAATGATTGCTCGTTATAGTTCCCTATGGGAACCATAAAAAAGTGTAAAAAAAGAAAAAAATTCTAATTACCCCCTTTTCCCAAAATAAAAATAAAATAACTCATTTTTTTTTTTTACTATACAGATGAGGTATCGCGGATTCATACTGACCTGTAAGAATTAAAGTAACTTTTCAGTTTTATCGCACATCAAAAGTCGTAAATAAAAAACCCGTAAAACTGTGGTGGAATTTCTTTTCTTTTTTGCAATTTCTCCCCATTTGGAATTTTTTTCCTGCTTCCCACTACATCTTATGCAATGTTAAATGGTGGCGCTGGAAAGAACAACTTGTCCCGCAAAAAAACAAGCCCTAATATGGCTATGTGAACAGACAAATAAAAAAGTTATGGCTCTGGGAAGGCAGGGAGCGCAAAACGAAAACGCAAAATCAAAAAAGCCTCCAGGGTTAAAGGGTTAAAGGTAATCACGGGTCCTTCAAAACGTGTTATCTCTGAATATGTGCATGCATTTGGCACTTATCTCCGCATGGATATTTCTAACTGTGCGGCTGTAGGATTGGGAATAAGGATCTACCATTCACAGTTGGTGATTCTCAGAGTTTATCTTGTAAATTTAAGTTTTATGAAATTTTTCAAAATAAAAATTTATAACAAAGCCAATCATAATAACAAAGGAAAAGCAGGTCATAAAATACAAAGATTTCCCAAATGATTTTCAATCAAAAAATCTATAACCAACAATCATGAATATATTTGGGTGAAATAGAGACCAATAATCTCAGAGTTTATCTAGTCTTTCTTTGTACAGGGTGGGCCATTTATACGGATACACCTTAATAAAATGGGAATAGTTGGTGATATTAACTTCCTGTTTGTGGCACATTAGTATATGTGAGGGGGGAAACTTTTCAAGATGGGTAGTGACCATGGCGGACATTTTAAAGTCGGACATTTTGAATCCAACTTTTGTTTTTTCAATAGGAAGAGGGTCATGTGACACATCAAACTTATTGGGAATTTAACCACCTCCCGACCGCTGTACGCGTATATGCGTCCGGGAGGTGGTTGCTTTATTCCTCCTGGACGCATATACGCGTCTTCTCGCGAGACGCGAGATTTCCTGTGAACGCGCGCGCACAGGCGCGCGCGCTCACAGGAACGGAAGGTAAGCGAGTGGATCTCCAGCCTGCCAGCGGCGATCGTTCGCTGGCAGGCTGGAGATCCGAATTTTTTAACCCCTAACAGGTATATTAGACGCTGTTTTCATAACAGCGTCTAATATACCTCCTACCTGGTCCTCTGGTGGTCCCTTTTGTTAGGATCGACCACCAGAGGACTCAGGTAGGTCAGTACAGTCCCACCAAACACCACACTACACTACACTACAACCCCCCCCCCCGTCACTTATTAACCCCTTATAAACCCCTGATCACCCATGATCACCCCATATAAACTCCCTGATCACCCCCCTGTCATTGATCACCGCCCTGTCATTGATCACCCCCCTGTCAGGCTCCGTTCAGACGTCCGTATGATTTTTACGGATCCACGGATACATGGATCGGATCCGCAAAAAGCATACAGACGTCTGAATGGAGCCTTACAGGGGGGGTGATCAATGACAGGCGGGTGATCACCCATATACACTCCCTGATCACCCCCTGTCATTGATCACCCCCCTGTCATTGATCACCCCCCTGTAAGGCTCCATTCAGACGTCCGCATGATTTTTACGGATCCGATCCATGTATCCATGGATCCGTAAAAATCATGCGGACGTCTGAATGGAGCCTTACAGGGGGGGTGATCAGTGACAGGGGGGTGATTACCCTGATCACCCCCTGTCATTGATAACCCCCCTGTAAGGCTCCATTCAGACGTCCGCATGCGTTCTGTGGATCCGATCCATGTATCCATGGATCCGTAAAAAATCATGCGGATGTCTGAATGGAGCCTTACAGGGGGGGTGATCAGTGACAGGGGGGTGATCACCCTGATTACCCTGATCACCCCCTGTCATTGATAACCCCCCTGTAAGGCTCCATTCAGACGTCCGCATGCGTTCTGTGGATCCGATCCATGTATCCATGGATCCGTAAAAAATCATGCGGACGTCTGAATGGAGCCTTACAGGGGGGGTGATCAGTGACAGGGGGGTGATCACCCTGATTACCCTGATCACCCCCTGTCATTGATAACCCCCCTGTAAGGCTCCATTCAGACGTCCGCATGCGTTCTGTGGATCCGATCCATGTATCCATGGATCCGTAAAAAATCATGCGGATGTCTGAATGGAGCCTTACAGGGGGGGTGATCAGTGACAGGGGGGTGATCACCCTGATTACCCTGATCACCCCCTGTCATTGATAACCCCCCTGTAAGGCTCCATTCAGACGTCCGCATGTGTTCTGTGGATCCGATCCATGGATCCGTAAAAAATCATGCGGATGTCTGAATGGAGCCTTACAGGGGGGGTGATCAGTGACAGGGGGGTGATCACCCTGATTACCCTGATCACCCCCTGTCATTGATCACCCCCCTGTCATTGATCACCCCCCCCCTGGTAAGGCTCCATTCAGCCATTTTTTTTGGCACAAGTTAGCGGAAATTTTTTGTTTGTTTTTGTTTTTGTTTTTTCTTACAAAGTCTCATATTCCACTAACTTGTGTCAAAAAATAAAATCTCACATGGACGCACCATACCCCTCACGGAATCCAAATGCGTAAACATTTTTAGACATTTATATTCCAGACTTCTTCTCACGCTTTAGGGCCCCTAAAAAGCCAGGGCAGTATAAATACCCCACATGTGACCCCATTTCGGAAAGAAGACACCCCAAGGTATTCCGTGAGGGGCATATTGAGTCCATGAAAGATTGAAATTTTTGTCCTAAGTTAGCGGAAAGTGAGACTTTGTGAGAAAAAAACAAAAAAAAAATCAATATCCGCTAACTTATGCAAAAAAAAAAAAATTCTAGGAACTCGCCATGCCCCTCATTGAATACCTTGGGGTGTCTTCTTTCCAAAGTGGGGTCACATGTGGGGTATTTATACTGCCCTGGCTTTTTAGGGGCCCGAAAGTGTGAGAAGAAGTCTGGGATCCAAATGTCTAAAAATGCCCTCCTAAAAGGAATTTGGGCCCCTTTGCGCATCTAGGCTGCAAAAAAGTGTCACACATCTGGTATCGCCGTACTCAGGAGAAGTTGGGGAATGTGTTTTGGGGTGTCATTTTACATATACCCATGCTGGGTGAGAAAATATCTTGGTCAAATGCCAACTTTGTATAAAAAAATGGGAAAAGTTGTCTTTTGCCAAGATATTTCTCTCACCCAGCATGGGTATATGTAAAATGACCCCCCAAAACACATTGCCCAACTTCTCCTGAGTACGGCGATACCACATGTGTGACACTTTTTTGCAGCCAAGGTGGGCAAAGGGGCACCTTTCGGATTTCGCAGGCCATTTTTTACACATTTTGATTGCAAGGTACTTCTTACACATTTGGGCCCCTAAATTGCCAGGGCAGTATAACTACGCCACAAGTGACCCCATTTTGGAAAGAAGACACCCCAAGGTATTCCGTGGGGGGCACGGCGAGTTCCTAGAATTTTTTATTTTTTGTCACAATTTAGCGGAAAATGATGATTTTTCTTTTTTTTTCTTTTTTCCTTACAAAGTCTCATATTCCACTAACTTGCGACAAAAAATAAAAAATTCTAGGAACTCGCCATGCCCCTCACGGAATACCTTGGGGTGTCTTCTTTCCAAAATGGGGTCACTTGTGGGGTAGTTATACTGCCCTGGCAATTTAGGGGCCCAAATGTGTGAGAAGAACTTTGCAATCAAAATGTGTAAAAAATGCCCTGCAAAATCCGAAAGGTGCACTTTGGAATATGTGCCCCTTTGCCCACCTTGGCAGCAAAAAAGTGTGACACATCTGGTATCGCCGTACTCAGGAGAAGTTGGGCAATGTGTTTTGGGGTGTCATTTTACATATACCCATGCTGGGTGAGAAAAATATCTTGGTCAAATGCCAACTTTGTATAAAAAAATGGGAAAAGTTGTCTTTTGCCAAGATATTTCTCTCACCCAGCATGGGTATATGTAAAATGACACCCCAAATCACATTCCCCAACTTCTCCTGAGTACGGCGATACCAGATGTGTGACACTTTTTTGATGCCAAGGTGGGCAAAGGGGCACATATTCCAAAGTGCACCTTTCGGATTTCACCGGTCATTTTTTACAGATTTTGATTGCAAAGTACTTCTCACACATATGGGCCCCTAAATTGCCAGGGCAGTATAACTACGCCACAAGTGACCCCATTTTGGAAAGAAGACACCCCAAGGTATTCCGTGAGGGGCATGGCGAGTTCCTAGAATTTTTTATTTTTTGTCGCAAGTTAGTGGAATATGAGACTTTGTAAGGAAAAAAGAGAAAAAAAAAAATCATCATTTTCCGCTAACTTGTGACAAAAAATAAAAAATTCTAGGAACTCGCCATGCCCCTCACGGAATACCTTGGGGTGTCTTCTTTCCAAAATGGGGTCACTTGTGGCGTAGTTATACTGCCCTGGCAATTTAGGGGCCCAAATGTGTGAGAAGTACCTTGCAATCAAAATGTGTAAAAAATGGCCTGCAAAATCTGAAAGGTGCACTTTGGAATATGTGCCCCTTTGCCCACCTTGGCTGCAAAAAAGTGTGACACATCTGGTATCGCCGTACTCAGGAGAAGTTGGGGAATGTGTTTTGGGGTGTCATTTTACATATACCCATGCTGGATGAGAGAAATATCTTGGCAAAAGACAACTTTTCCCATTTTTTTATACAAAGTTGGCATTTGACCAAGATATTTTTCTCACCCAGCATGGGTATATGTAAAATGACACCCCAAAACACATTCCCCAACTTCTCCTGAGTACGGCGATACCAGATGTGTCACACTTTTTTGCTGCCAAGGTGGGCAAAGGGGCGCATATTCCAAAGTGCACCTTTTGGATTTCACCGGTCATTTTTTACACATTTTGATTGCAAAGTTCTTCTCACACATTTGGGCCCCTAAATTGCCAGGGCAGTATAACTACCCCACAAGTGACCCCATTTTGGAAAGAAGACACCCCAAGGTATTCTGTGAGGGGCATGGTGAGTTCCTAGAATTTTTTATTTTTTGTCGCAAGTTAGTGGAATATGAGACTTTGTAAGAAAAAATAAATAAATAAAAATCATCATCATTTTCCGC
Organism: Bufo gargarizans; assembly: GCF_014858855.1. Classification (NCBI taxonomy): domain Eukaryota; kingdom Metazoa; phylum Chordata; class Amphibia; order Anura; family Bufonidae; genus Bufo; species Bufo gargarizans. Next base: position 41,359,094 of record NC_058080.1, read on the forward strand.
TAACTTGTGACAAAAAATAAAAAGTTCTATGAACTCACTATGCCCATCAGCGAATACCTTAGGGTGTCTACTTTCCGAAATGGGGTCATTTGTGGGGTTTTTCTACTGTTTGGGCATTGTAGAACCTCAGGAATCATGACAGGTGCTCAGAAAGTCAGAGCTGTTTCAAAAAGCGGAAATTCACATTTTTGTACCATAGTTTGTAAATGCTATAACTTTTACCCAAACCATTTTTTTTTTGCCCAAACATTTTTTTTTATCAAAGACATGTAGAACAATAAATTTGGCGAAAAATTTATATATGGATGTCGTTTTTTTTGCAAAATTTTACAGCTGAAAGTGAAAAATGTCATTTTTTTGCAAAAAAATCGTTACATTTTGATTAATAACAAAAAAAGTAAAAATGCCAGCAGCAATGAAATACCACCAAATGAAAGCTCTATTAGTGAGAAGAAAAGGAGGTAAAATTCATTTGGGTGGTAAGTTGCATGACCTAGCGATAAACGGTGAAAGTAGTGTAGTGCCGAAGTGTAAAAAGTGCTCTGGTCATGAAGGGGGTTTCACCTAGCGGGGCTGAAGTGGTTAACAAGAAAATGGTGTGCTTGGTTTTAACGTAACTTTATTCTTTCATGAGTTATTTACAAGTTTCTGACCACTTATAAAATGTGTTCAATGTGCTGCCCATTGTGTTGGATTGTCAATGCAACCCTCTTCTCCCACTCTTCACACACTGATAGCAACACCGCAGGAGAAATGCTAGCACAGGCTTCCAGTATCCGTAGTTTCAGGTGCTGCACATCTCACAGCATATGCATATTCACTTGAATGGGTCTGCAAATCCGGAGATGCGGAACGGAAGCACGGAACGGAACCCTACGGAAACACTACGGAGTGCTTCCGTGGGGTTTCGTCCCGTACTTCAGTTCTGCAAAAAGATAGAACATGTCCTATCTTTTTGCGGAACGGCCGGATCGTGGACCCATTCAAGTGAATGGGTCAGCGATCCGCTGTGGCTGTCCCACGGACAGTGATAGTGCATTGCGGCCCACATTTTGCAGGCCGCAGCACATGACCTAATTCCTCAGGTAAACGCTGTAAAAATAAAAAAATAAAAACAGTGCCAAAACATAAATTTTTTGGTTACCTTTAGGGATGAGCGAACTCGAACTGTATAGTTCGGGTTCGTACCGAATTTTGGGGTGTCCGTGACACGGACCCGAACCCGGACATTTTCGTAAAAGTCCGGGTTCGGGTTCGGTGTTCGTCGCTTTCTTGGCGCTTTTGTGACGCTTTCTTGGCGCTTTTTGAAAGGCTGCAAAGCAGCCAATCAACAAGCGTCATACTACTTGCCCCAAGAGGCCATCACAGCCATGCCTACTATTGGCATGGCTGTGATTGGCCAGAGCACCATGTGACCCAGCCTCTATTTAAGCTGGAGTCACATAGCGCCGCCCGTCACTCTGCTCTGATTAGCGTAGGGAGAGGTTGCGGCTGCGACAGTAGGGCGAGATTAGGCAGATTAACTCCTCCAAAGGACTTGATTAACTGATCGATCTGCAGCTGTGGATCATTGAGCTGCTGATCCTCAATTGCTCACTGTTTTTAGGCTGCACAGACCGTTTGTCAGTCTCATTTTTCTGGGGTGATCGGCGGCCATTTTGTGTCTTGTGGTGCGCCAGCACAAGCTGCGACCAAGTGCATTTAACCCTCAATGGTGTGGTTGTTTTTTGGCTAAAGCCTACATCAGGGTGAAGCTGTCACACCAAGTGCATTTAACCAGCAATAGTCTGTTCATTTTTTGGCCATATACAAAATCAGGGGCAAGCTGCGCCTGTCACCAAGTGCATTTAACCCTCAATGGTGTGGTTGTTTTTTGGCTAAAGCCTACATCAGGGTGAAGCTGTGACACCAAGTGCATTTAACCAGCAATAGTCTGTTCATTTTTTGGCCATATACAAAATCAGGGGCAAGCTGCGCCTGTCACCAAGTGCATTTAACCCTCAATGGTGTGGTTGTTTTTTGGCTAAAGCCTACATCAGGGTGAAGCTGTCACACCAAGTGCATTTAACCAGCAATAGTCTGTTCATTTTTTGGCCATATACAAAATCAGGGGCAAGCTGCGCCTGTCACCAAGTGCATTTAACCCTCAATGGTGTGGTTGTTTTTTGGCTAAAGCCTACATCAGGGTGAAGCTGTCACACCAAGTGCATTTAACCAGCAATAGTCTGTTTATTTTTTGGCCATATCCCAGTCTAATTCTGTCACTAAATCCATACCGGTCACCCAGCGCCTAAATACTAGGCCTCAAATTTATATCCAGCTAAATCTGTCCCTAGTGCTGTAGCTGGGCGAGTTATTTAGTGTCCGTTCAAGCACATTTCTTGTTCTGGGTTGAAATACAATTCCCAATTTAGCAATTTCATAATTTAGTGGTTCCTGCTATATCAGAGCTATTTGAAATCTATCCCAAAAAGGGTATATAATATTGAAGGTGCACATTGGGTCATTCAGAATAACTTCACACACACCCGCTACTGTGTATTTCCAAGTCTAATTCTGTCACTAAACCCATACCTGTCACCCAGCGCCTAAATACTAGGCCTCAAATTTAAATCCCTCTAAATCTCTCGTTACCCGCTGTACTGTTGTTGCTGGGCAAGATATTTAGTGTCCGTCAAAGCACATTTTTTGTTCTGGGTTGAAGTACAATTCCCAATTTAGCAATTTCATAATTTAGTGGTTTCTGCTATATCAGAGCTATTTGAAATCTATCCCTAAAAGGGTATATAATATTGAAGGTGCACATTGGGTCATTCAGAATAACTTCACACACACGCTTCTGTGCATTTCCAAGTCTAATTCTGTCACTAAATCCATACCGGTGACCCAGCGCCTAAATACTAGGCCTCAAATTTAAATCCCTCTAAATCTCTCGTTACCCACCGCTGTACTGTTGTTGCTGGGCAAGATATTTAGTGTCCGTCAAAGCACATTTTTTGTTCTGGGTTGAAGTACAATTCCCAATTTAGCAATTTCATAATTTAGTGGTTTCTGCTATATCAGAGCTATTTGAAATCTATCCCTAAAAGGGTATATAATATTGAAGGTGCACATAGGGTCATTCAGAATAACTTCACACACACGCTTCTGTGCATTTCCAAGTCTAATTCTGTCACTAAATCCATACCGGTGACCCAGCGCCTAAATACTAGGCCTCAAATTTAAATCCCTCTAAATCTCTCGTTACCCACCGCTGTACTGTTGTTGCTGGGCAAGATATTTAGTGTCCGTCAAAGCACATTTTTTGTTCTGGGTTGAAGTACAATTCCCAATTTAGCAATTTCATAATTTAGTGGTTTCTGCTATATCAGAGCTATTTGAAATCTATCCCTAAAAGGGTATATAATATTGAAGGTGCACATAGGGTCATTCAGAATAACTTCACACACACGCTTCTGTGCATTTCCAAGTCTAATTCTGTCACTAAATCCATACCGGTGACCCAGCGCCTAAATACTAGGCCTCAAATTTAAATCCCTCTAAATCTCTCGTTACCCACCGCTGTACTGTTGTTGCTGGGCAAGATATTTAGTGTCCGTCAAAGCACATTTTTTGTTCTGGGTTGAAGTACAATTCCCAATTTAGCAATTTCATAATTTAGTGGTTTCTGCTATATCAGAGCTATTTGAAATCTATCCCTAAAAGGGTATATAATATTGAAGGTGCACATAGGGTCATTCAGAATAACTTCACACACACGCTTCTGTGCATTTCCAAGTCTAATTCTGTCACTAAATCCATACCGGTGACCCAGCGCCTAAATACTAGGCCTCAAATTTAAATCCCTCTAAATCTCTCGTTACCCACCGCTGTACTGTTGTTGCTGGGCAAGATATTTAGTGTCCGTCAAAGCACATTTTTTGTTCTGGGTTGAAGTACAATTCCCAATTTAGCAATTTCATAATTTAGTGGTTTCTGCTATATCAGAGCTATTTGAAATCTATCCCTAAAAGGGTATATAATATTGAAGGTGCACATAGGGTCATTCAGAATAACTTCACACACACGCTTCTGTGCATTTCCAAGTCTAATTCTGTCACTAAATCCATACCGGTGACCCAGCGCCTAAATACTAGGCCTCAAATTTAAATCCCTCTAAATCTCTCGTTACCCACCGCTGTACTGTTGTTGCTGGGCAAGATATTTAGTGCCCGTCAAAGCACATTTTTTGTTCTGGGTTGAAGTACAATTCCCAATTTAGCAATTTCATAATTTAGTGGTTCCTGCTATATCAGAGCTATTTGAAATCTATCCCAAAAAGGGTATATAATATTCAAGGTGCACATTGGGTCATTCAGAATAACTTCACACACACGCTTCTGTGCATTTCCAAGTCTAATTCTGTCACTAAATCCATACCGGTCACCCAGCGCCTAAATACTAGGCCTCAAATTTATATCCCGCTGAATTTGAATACAATACATTGGGCCAAATAATATATTTGTTGTTGTGGTGAACCATAACAATGAGAAAAACATCTAGTAAGGGACGCGGACGTGGACATGGTCGTGGTGGTGTTAGTGGACCCTCTGGTGCTGGGAGAGGACGTGGCCGTTCTGCCACATCCACACGTCCTAGTGTACCAACTACCTCAGGTCCCAGTAGCCGCCAGAATTTACAGCGATATATGGTGGGGCCCAATGCCGTTCTAAGGATGGTAAGGCCTGAGCAGGTACAGGCATTAGTCAATTGGGTGGCCGACAGTGGATCCAGCACGTTCACATTATCTCCCACCCAGTCTTCTGCAGAAAGCGCACAGATGGCGCCTGAAAACCAACCCCATCAGTCTGTCACATCACCCCCATGCATACCAGGGAAACTGTCTCAGCCTCAAGTTATGCAGCAGTCTCTTATGCTGTTTGAAGACTCCGCTGGCAGGGTTTCCCAAGGGCATCCACCTAGCCCTTCCCCAGCGGTGAAAGACATAGAATGCACTGACGCACAACCACTTATGTTTCCTGATGATGAGGACATGGGAATACCACCTCAGCATGTCTCTGATGATGACGAAACACAGGTGCCAACTGCTGCGTCTTTCTGCAGTGTGCAGACTGAACAGGAGGTCAGGGATCAAGACTGGGTGGAAGACGATGCAGGGGACGATGAGGTCCTAGACCCCACATGGAATGAAGGTCGTGCCACTGACTTTCACAGTTCGGAGGAAGAGGCAGTGGTGAGACCGAGCCAACAGCGTAGCAAAAGAGGGAGCAGTGGGCAAAAGCAGAACACCCGCCGCCAAGAGACTCCGCCTGCTACTGACCGCCGCCATCTGGGACCGAGCACCCCAAAGGCAGCTTCAAGGAGTTCCCTGGCATGGCACTTCTTCAAACAATGTGCTGACGACAAGACCCGAGTGGTTTGCACGCTGTGCCATCAGAGCCTGAAGCGAGGCATTAACGTTCTGAACCTGAGCACAACCTGCATGACCAGGCACCTGCATGCAAAGCATGAACTGCAGTGGAGTAAACACCTTAAAACCAAGGAAGTCACTCAGGCTCCCCCTGCTACCTCTTCTGCTGCTGCCGCCTCGGCCTATTCTGCTGCTGCCGCCTCGGCCTCTTCCTCCGCCTCTGGAGGAACGTTGGCACCTGCCGCCCAGCAAACAGGGGATGTACCACCAACACCACCACCACCACCTCCGTCACCAAGCGTCTCAACCATGTCACACGCCAGCGTTCAGCTCTCCATCTCACAAACATTTGATAGAAAGCGTAAATTCCCACCTAGCCACCCTCGATCCCTGGCCCTGAATGCCAGCATTTCTAAACTACTGGCCTATGAAATGCTGTCATTTAGGCTGGTGGACACAGACAGCTTCAAACAGCTCATGTCGCTTGCTGTCCCACAGTATGTTGTTCCCAGCCGGCACTACTTCTCCAAGAGAGCCGTGCCTTCCCTGCACAACCAAGTATCCGATAAAATCAAGTGTGCACTGCGCAACGCCATCTGTAGCAAGGTCCACCTAACCACAGATACGTGGACCAGTAAGCACGGCCAGGGACGCTATATCTCCCTAACTGCACACTGGGTAAATGTAGTGGCAGCTGGGCCCCAGGCGGAGAGCTGTTTGGCGCACGTCCTGCCGCCGCCAAGGATCGCAGGGCAACATTCTTTGCCTCCTGTTGCCACCTCCTCCTTCTCGGCTTCCTCCTCCTCTTCTTCCACCTGCTCATCCAGTCAGCCACACACCTTCACCACCAACTTCAGCACAGCCCGGGGTAAACGTCAGCAGGCCATTCTGAAACTCATATGTTTGGGGGACAGGCCCCACACCGCACAGGAGTTGTGGCGGGGTATTGAACAACAGACCGACGAGTGGTTGCTGCCGGTGAGCCTCAAGCCCGGCCTGGTGGTGTGTGATAATGGGCGAAATCTCGTTGCAGCTCTGGGACTAGCCAATTTGACGCACATCCCTTGCTTGGCGCATGTGCTGAATTTGGTGGTGCAGAAGTTCATTCACAACTACCCCGACATGTCAGAGCTGCTGCATAAAGTGCGGGCCGTCTGTTCGCGCTTCCGGCGTTCACATCCTGCCGCTGCTCGCCTGTCTGCGCTACAGCGTAACTTCGGCCTTCCCGCTCACCGCCTCATATGCGACGTGCCCACCAGGTGGAACTCCACCTTGCACATGCTGGACAGACTGTGCGAGCAGCAGCAGGCCATAGTGGAGTTTCAGCTGCAGCACGCACGGGTCAGTCGCACTACAGAACAGCACCACTTCACCACCAATGACTGGGCCTCCATGCGAGACCTGTGTGCCCTGTTGCGCTGTTTCGAGTACTCCACCAACATGGCCAGTGGCGATGACACCGTTATCAGCGTTACAATACCACTTCTATGTCTCCTTGAGAAAACACTTAGGGCGATGATGGAACAGGAGGTGGCCCAGGAGGAGGAGGAGGAGGATGAGGAAGAGGGGTCATTTTTAGCACTTTCAGGCCAGTCTCTTCGAAGTGACTCAGAGGGAGGTTTTTTGCAACAGCAGAGGCCAGGTACAAATGTGGCCAGCCAGGGCCCACTACTGGAGGACGAGGAGGACGAGGATGAGGAGGAGGTGGAGGAGGATGAGGATGAAGCATGGTCACAGCGGGGTGGCACCCAACGCAGCTCGGGTCCATCACTGGTGCGTGGCTGGGGGGAAAGGCAGGACGATGACGATACGCCTCCCACAGAGGACAGCTTGTCCTTACCCCTGGGCAGCCTGGCACACATGAGCGACTACATGCTGCAGTGCCTGCGCAACGACAGCAGAGTTGCCCACATTTTAACCTGTGCGGACTACTGGGTTGCCACCCTGCTGGATCCACGCTACAAAGACAATGTGCCCACCTTACTTCCTGCACTGGAGCGTGATAGGAAGATGCGCGAGTACAAGCGCACGTTGGTAGACGCGCTACTGAGAGCATTCCCAAATGTCACAGGGGAACAAGTGGAAGCCCAAGGCCAAGGCAGAGGAGGAGCAAGAGGTCGCCAAGGCAGCTGTGTCACGGCCAGCTCCTCTGAGGGCAGGGTTAGCATGGCAGAGATGTGGAAAACTTTTGTCAACACGCCACAGCTAACTGCACCACCACCTGATACGCAACGTGTTAGCAGGAGGCAACATTTCACTAACATGGTGGAACAGTACGTGTGCACACCCCTCCACGTACTGACTGATGGTTCGGCCCCATTCAACTTCTGGGTCTCTAAATTGTCCACGTGGCCAGAGCTAGCCTTTTATGCCTTGGAGGTGCTGGCCTGCCCGGCAGCCAGCGTTTTGTCTGAACGTGTATTCAGCACGGCAGGGGGCGTCATTACAGACAAACGCAGCCGCCTGTCTACAGCCAATGTGGACAAGCTGACGTTCATAAAAATGAACCAGGCATGGATCCCACAGGACCTGTCCGTCCCTTGTCCAGATTAGACATTAACTACCTCCCCATAACCATATATTATTGGACTCCAGGGCACTTCCTCATTCAATCCTATTTTTATTTTCATTTTACCATTATATTGCGATGCTACCCAAAGTTGAATGAACCTCTCCTCTGCCTGTGTGCTAGGCCTAAATATATGCCAATGGACTGTTGCAGTGGTGGCTGACATGAAGCCTGATTCTCTGCTATGACATGCAGACTAATTCTCTGCTGACATGAAGCCAGATTGTCTGTTACGGGACCTCTCTCCTCTGCCTGGGTGCTGGGCCTAAATTTATGACAATGGACTGTTGCAGTGGTGGCTGACGTGAAGCCTGATTCTCTGCTATGACATGCAGACTGATTCTCTGCTGACATGAAGCCAGATCCTCTGTTACGGGACCTCTCTCCTCTGCCTGGGTGCTGGGCCTAAATTTATGACAATGGACTGTTGCAGTGGTGGCTGACGTGAAGCCTGATTCTCTGCTATGACATGCAGACTGATTCTCTGCTGTCATGAAGCCAGATTGTCTGTTACGGGACCTTTCTCCTCTACCTGGGTTCTGGGCCTAAATTTATGAAAATTGACTCTTACAGTGGTGGGTGACGTGAAGCCTGATTCTCTGCTATGATATGAAGACTGATTCTCTGCTGACATGAAGCCAGATTGTCTGTTACGGGACCTTTCTCCTCTGCCTGGGTTCTGGGCCTAAATTTATGAAAATTGACTCTTACAGTGGTGGGTGACGTGAAGCCTGATTCTCTGCTATGATATGAAGACTGATTCTCTGCTGACATGAAGCCAGATTGTCTGTTACGGGACCTTTCTCCTCTGCCTGGGTTCTGGGCCTAAATTTATGAAAATTGACTCTTACAGTGGTGGGTGACGTGAAGCCTGATTCTCTGCTATGATATGAAGACTGATTCTCTGCTGACATGAAGCCAGATTGTCTGTTACGGGACCTTTCTCCTCTGCCTGGGTTCTGGGCCTAAATTTATGAAAATTGACTCTTACAGTGGTGGGTGACGTGAAGCCTGATTCTCTGCTATGATATGAAGACTGATTCTCTGCTGACATGAAGCCAGATTCTCTGTTACGGGACCTCTCTCCTCTGCCTGGGTGCTGGGCCTAAATTTATGACAATGGACTGTTGCAGTGGTGGCTGACGTGAAGCCTGATTCTCTGCTATGACATGCAGACTGATTCTCTGCTGACATGAAGCCAGATTCTCTGTTACGGGACCTCTCTCCTCTGCCTGTGTGTGTGCTGGGCCTAAATATATGCCAATGGACTGTTGCAGTGGTGGCTGACGTGAAGCCTCATTCTCTGCTATGACATGCAGACTAATTCTCTGCTGACATGAAGACAGATTCTCTGTTACGGGACCTCTCTCCTCTGCCTGGGTGCCGGGGCCTAAATATCTGAGAATGGACTGTTCCAGTGGTGGGTGACGGGAAGCCAGATTCTCTGCTATGGAACCTCTCTCCAATTGATTTTGGTTAATTTTTATTTATTTAATTTTTATTTTAATTCATTTCCCTATCCACATTTGTTTGCAGGGGATTTACCTACATGTTGCTGCCTTTTGCAGCCCTCTAGCTCTTTCCTGGGCTGTTTTACAGCCTTTTTAGTGCCGAAAAGTTCGGGTCCCCATTGACTTCAATGGGGTTCGGGTTCGGGACGAAGTTCGGATCGGGTTCGGATCCCGAACCCGAACATTTCCGGGATGTTCGGCCGAACTTCTCGAACCCGAACATCCAGGTGTTCGCTCAACTCTAGTTACCTTGCCTCACAAAAAACTTAATATAGAGCAATTAAAAATCATATGTACCCCAAAATAGTACCAATAAAACTGTCACCTTATCCCGTAGTTTCAAAAATGTGGTTTGTGAGTTTCTACTGTAGGGGTGCTTTTGTGAGTTTCTACTGTAGGGGTGCATCAGGGGGGGCCTCAAATAGGACATGGCATCTAAAAACCAGTTCAGGTAAATCTGCCTTCCAAAAACCATATGGCGTTCCTTTCCTACTGCGCCCTGCCGTGTTCCCGTACAGCAGTTTACGATCACATGTGGGGTGTTTCTGTAAACCGCAGAATCAGGGTAATAAATATTGAGTTTTATTTGGCTGTTAAACCTTGCTTTGCTACTGGAAAAAATGCATTAAAATGTAAAATCTGCCCAAAAAGTGAAATTCAGAAATGTCATCTCCATTTTCCATTAATTCTTGTGGAACACCCAAAGGCTTCATTCACACAGTCAGTGTTTGGTCAGTGATTTCCATCAGTGATTGTGAGCCAAAACCAGGAGTGGATCCTACACAGATATAAGGTAGAAGGGAAAGCTCTGCACCTGTTCTGTGTTTTGGACCCGCACTTGGTTTTGGCTCAAAATCACTGATGGAAATCACTGACCAAACACTGACTGTGCAAAAAAGGCTAAAAGGTTAACAAAGTTTGTAAAATCTGTTTTGTACACCTTGAGGGGTGTAGTTTCTAAAATGGGGTAATTTTGGGTGGTTTCTATTATGTTAGCCTCACAAAGTGACTGCAGACCAAAACTGGTCCTAAAATAGTGGGTTTTGGAAATTTTCCGAAAAATTTCAAGATTTGCTTCCAAAACTTCTAAGCCTTTTAATGTCCCCCAAAAAATAAAATTTTATTTTCAAAATGATCCAAACATGAAGTAGACATATGGGGAATGTAAAGTTTGGAAATTTGGAAATGTTTCAAAATTTTTGGTCAATTTCATATTTTTTTATGACTAAAAATGATTTTTTTTAACTCATTTTTACCACTGTCATGAAGTACAATATGTGACGAGAAAACTGTCTCAGAATGGCCTGTATAAGTAATAGCGTTTTAAAGTTATTTCCACATAAAGTGATACGTCAGATTTGCAAAAAATGGCCTCGGCAGGAAGGTGAAAACAGGCCCGGTGTTGAAGGGGTTTAGGAGGATAGATTGGAACATGGTGAATTGTTGATAGTGGTCTACAGTGTCAAATGCTGCAGAGAGATCAAGGATAATAGAGAATAGTCACTGTTGCATTTAGATCTCAGGAGGTCGTTTGTCACTTTGGTGAGGGCAGTTTCTGTAGAATTTAGGCCTCATGCACACAACCGGTTTTTTTTTTTAAGGTCCGCAAAAACGGGGTCCGTAGGTCCGTTTTTTCTTCCATGAGTCTTCCTTGATTTTTGGAGGATCCACGGACATGAAGAAAAACTCGTTTTGGTGTCCGCCTGGCCGTGCGGACCCAAACGGATCCGTCCTGACTTACAATGCAAGTCAATGGGGACGGATCCGTTTGATGTTGACACAATATGGTGCAATTACAAACGGATTCGTCCCCTATTGACTTTCAATGTAAAGTCAGGAGTCCCTATTATACCATCGGATCAGAGTTTTCTCCAATCCGATGGTATATTTTAACTTGAAGCGTCCCCATCACCATGGGAACGCCTCTATGTTAGAATATACTGTCGGATATGAGTTAGATCGTGAAACTCAGATCCGACAGTATATTATAACACAGAGGCATTCCCATGGTGATGGGGACGCTTCAAGTTAGAATATACTAAGAACTGTGTACATGACTGCCCCCTGCTGCCTGGCAGCACCCGATCTCTTACAGGGGGCTGTGATCCGCACAATTAACCCCTCAGGTGCCGCACCTGAGGGGTTAATTGTGCGGATCATAGTCCCCTGTAAGAGATCAGGGGCTGCCAGGCAGCAGGGGGCAGACCCCCCTCCCTCCCCAGTTTTAATTTCATTGGTGGCCAGTGCGGCCCCCCCGGCCCCCCCTCCCTACCTCTATTGTATTATTTTCATTGGTGGCACAGTGTGCGGCCCCCCCTCCCTCCCTCTATTGTATTATTTTCATTGGTGGCATCATTGGTGGCAGCGGAGAGTTCTGATCGGAGTCCCAGTTTAATCGCTGGGGCTCCGATCGGTAACCATGGCAACCAGGACGCTACTGCAGTCTTGGTTGCCATGGTTACTTAGCAATATTAGAAGCATCATACTTACCTGCTGCGCTGTCTGTGACCGGCCGGGAGCTCCTCCTACTGGTAAGTGACAGGTGGCTGCCAGGCAGCAGGGGGCAGACCCCCCTCCCTCCCCAGTTTTAATTTCATTGGTGGCCAGTGCGGCCCCCCCGGCCCCCCCTCCCTACCTCTATTGTATTATTTTCATTGGTGGCACAGTGTGCGGCCCCCCCTCCCTCCCTCTATTGTATTATTTTCATTGGTGGCATCATTGGTGGCAGCGGAGAGTTCTGATCGGAGTCCCAGTTTAATCGCTGGGGCTCCGATCGGTAACCATGGCAACCAGGACGCTACTGCAGTCCTGGTTGCCATGGTTACTTAGCAATATTAGAAGCATCATACTTACCTGCTGCGCTGTCTGTGACCGGCCGGGAGCTCCTCCTACTGGTAAGTGACAGGTGGCTGCCAGGCAGCAGGGGGCAGACCCCCCTCCCTCCCCAGTTTTAATTTCATTGGTGGCCAGTGCGGCCCCCCCGGCCCCCCCTCCCTACCTCTATTGTATTATTTTCATTGGTGGCACAGTGTGCGGCCCCCCCTCCCTCCCTCTATTGTATTATTTTCATTGGTGGCATCATTGGTGGCAGCGGAGAGTTCTGATCGGAGTCCCAGTTTAATCGCTGGGGCTCCGATCGGTAACCATGGCAACCAGGACGCTACTGCAGTCCTGGTTGCCATGGTTACTTAGCAATATTAGAAGCATCATACTTACCTGCTGCGCTGTCTGTGACCGGCCGGGAGCTCCTCCTACTGGTAAGTGACAGGTCTGTGCAGCGCATTGCTTAATGATCTGTCACAATAGAGGGAGGGAGGGGGGTCTGCCGGTCCGTATACGGAACCATTCATTTCAAGGCATCCGCATTAAAAACTGAATGTGTTCTGTAAGCATTCCGTTTCCGTATTTCCGTTTTTCCGTTCCGTTGAAAGATAGAACATGTCCTATTATTGCCCGTAAATCACGTTCCGTGACTCCATTCAAGTCAATGGGTCCCCAAAAAAAAACAGAACACATACGGAAATGCATCAGTTCCGTTTTTGCGGAACCATCTATTGAAAATGTTTTGCCCAGCCCAATTTTTTCTAAGTAATTACTGTATACTGTATATGGCATACGGAAAAATGGAACAGAAAAACGGAAAGAAAACTGAAACAAAAGACGGAACAACGGATCCATGAAAAAGGACCACAAAAAACTATAAAAGCCATACGTTCATGTGAACGAGGCCTAATACAATAGATTTCAGGATTCTCAGGGTCACACAGCATTATAAATTAGTCTAAAGCCTCATTCACACGTCAGTGTTTCACGGACGTGTGCTGTACATGTTCTCCACGGACAGCACACATCCCCATTCATTTTAATGTGTGTATTCACACATCAGTGTTTTCGGACGGTCCGTGGGTCTGTGTTTTCAGCACAGATGCATGTCCTATCTTGGTCTGTGTTCCCGGATCCCTCACGTCTATTATAGGCCTCATGCACACGACCGTTGTGTGCATTCGTGGCCGTTGTGCCGTTTTCCGTTTTTTTTCGCGGACCCATTGACTTTCAATGAGTCCGTGGAAAAATCGGAAAATGCCCCGTTTTGCAGTCGCATCCGTGATCCGTGTTTCCTGTCCGTCAAAAAAATATGACCTGTCCTATTTTTTTGACGGACAACGGTTCACGGACCCATTCAAGTCAATGGGTCCGTGAAAAAACATGGATGCACACAAGATTGGCATCTGCGTCCGTGGTCCGTGGCCGTAGGCTACTTTTGCACAGACGGATCCGCAGATCCGTCTGCATAAAAGCTTTTTCAGAGCTGAGTTTTCACAGAGCAATATATTCTAACACAGAGCCGTTCCCATGGAGATGGGGACGCTTCAGGTTAGAATATACTAAAAGAACTGCGTACATGACTGCCCCCTGCTGCCTGGCAGGTGCTGCCAGGCAGCAGGGGGCAGACCCCCCCCCCTGTAATTAACACATTGTTGGCCAGTGCGGCCGGCCCCCCCTCCCTCCCCTGTAGTTAACTCATTGGTGGCCAGTGCGGCCAGCCCCCCCTCCCTCCCCTGTAGTTAACTCATTGGTGGCCAGTGCGGCCGGACCTCCTCCCTCCCCTGTAGTTAACCCATTGGATGTTCAGTGCGGCCGGCCCCCCCTCCCTCCCCTGTAGTTAACTCATTGTTGGCAGCAGGGGGCAGTCATGTACACAGTTCTTTTAGTATATTCTAACTTGAAGCATCCCGATCACCATGGGAACGCCTCTGTGTTAGAATATACTGTCGGATCTGAGTTTCACGATCTAACTCAAATCCGATGGTATATTCTAGCATAGAGGCGTTCCCATGGTGATGAGGACACTTCAAGTTAAAATATACCATCGGATTGGAGAAAACTCCGATCCGATGGTATAAAAGGGACTCCTGACTTTACATTGAAAGTCAATGGGGGACGGATCCGTTTGCAATTGCAACATATTGTGTCAACGTCAATCGGATCCGTCCCTATTGACTTGCATTGTAATTCAGCACGGATCCGTTTGGCTCCGCACGGCCAGGCAGAGAACCAAAACGACTTTTTTTTCATGTCCGTGGATCCTCCAAAAATCAAGGAAGACCCACGGACGCGGACCTACGGACCCCGTTTTTGCAGACCTTAAAAAAAACGGTCGTGTGCATGAGGCCATAGTCAATGAGTCAGTGAAAACCACGGATCCCTCATGGATGCCATTTGTGTTGCATCCGTGCAGACGTCCATGTCAGTTTTGGATCAGTAGTAACACGGACTGTGTTTTCTCCTGTGACAGATCCGTGTTGGGCCCGTGGGTCAGTTTTTTGCTGTCCGTGTTGCATCGGTGTTTCACTGACACTGAAAAGCTGAAAATTAATTTTCAATGAATCTCTTTTTAATGATCCGTGAAACACGGATGCAAAATCCGTGCTAAAAAAACGGACCCACGGACTGTGCTAAAACCTTGATGTGTGAATACACACATTAAAATGAATAGGGACGTGTGCTGTCCGTGGAGAACACGTACAGCACACGTCCGTGAAGCACTGACGTGTGAATGAGGCTTTAAAGTCTATGAGTCCGTGAAAACCACGGATGCCATCTCGTGTTGCATCCGTGTTTCACGGATCATTAAAAAGAGATTCATAGAAAATCATTTTTGAGCTGTTCAGTGTCAGTGAAACACGGATGCAACACGGATCGCAAAAAACGGACCCACGGACCCAACACGGATCTGTCACGGGAGAAAACACGGATTGAACACGGTCCGTGTTACCACTGATCCAAAACTGACACGGACATCTGCATGAGGCATAATGCTGTGCGATCCTGTCAGTGAAACAAAGGCCAGAACGGGACCTCACTGACACATGCTGCAAGTTTATCGCATTGAACTCACTCATGTATGTCTGACCTTAGAGGGTGGGAACTAATTTACTGAAGGATATTTAAAATTTTCTCTAGGTGGCCAGATGTCCAGCACAGAGGTCTATAATAAGCACCTGCAATTTTGGACTGAGGAGGGAGTGAAAGGTGTCAAAGAGTTTTTTAGGGTTATTGGATAGTAAGGAGATCAGTGTCATGAAATAGTTTTATTTTTAGAGGTAAAGGGAAGAGTAATAAGTTCTCAGCATGAATTTGTAATGGAGGAAATCTTATAGTGTGTGAGTTTTTCTCCAGGTGTTAGGCGCTTTTGGATCATTGTCTGAGAAAGCAAGTTTGAGTTGTAGGCCAGGGTTGCTTTTGACTTTGTTTGGAGGTTCTGAGTGTAGGGGACGCTACTGTGTCATAATAGTGTCTTGCAGCAACATTAGGACAGGAGAGGGAAGAGATTTGGGACAATGATGAAGGTTGAGAGAAGGTTGTGGTGAGAGATTGGGAGAGGAGAGTTAGTAAAGTCAGAAACCACGCAGAGCTAGAAGAAGACCAGGTCAAGTTTGTTACCATCTTTATGCATCTGAGAATTAGAAAGTCATGAAAGGCCAAGAAAGGAAGTTAGAGATGGGAGGCAGATGTGAAGATAGGGCTGTCTATGGGGGTGTTAAAGTTGCTCAAAATAGGAGTTGGTATTTTGAGGACAGGAAGGCAGCCAGGCAGTATAGTGATCCAGCGACTGAGTGTGTGAGCCAAGGGGTCGGTATACAGCTATTACTCTCATGAAGAAATGATGGAAGAGTCTGAGGGTGTGGATCTCAAAAGATGGGAATGAGACTGATGGTACTGGGGGAATGACATTGAAAGGGCATCTTGCGGATAGAAGTATGTCGCCTCCACCACAATGTCTGTTGTCAGGTCAGGGGGTATGAGAAAGTGCAGCAAGAGAAGCAGTGTCAGATTGCCGAATTCAAGTTTTTTTGAGAGCCACTAATAAGAGAATTAGGAAGAAAAAAGTCATGAATGTAGGGGGATTTGTTGCAAACTGACCGTGGGTTCCAGAGTGCACAGGTTAAAGAGAAAAGAGAGGACACACAATGAATGTTTATGAGATTTTCAAGGTTTCTATGTGAGATGGAGAAAGGGGTTGAATTTACAAAAGGGTTAGGCAAGATATCCTCAGAAGTTAGAAGCAAAAGTATAATGAGAAAGAGCAAATGGTTCAATGATTGGTAAAATTGCTTATTGTGCTGCACCCTGGGACATAATGGGTTGAGATGATTCAGGAAGGTGAATAAAGCATGTGGGCTGTACACGGGAGAGGGAAAAAGAGCTGGGCTGATTTGAGAATGCAATGAAGGGACAACAAAGCCATGAGTGTGGAGGAAGGGAGTACATATTAACCACTTAAAGGGATTCTGTCACCTCTCCTAACCCAAAATCGTATTTTAAAGCAGTCATGCACCACAACTTACCTTGAATCGGCTGTGCTCTTCTATCTTGTAATCCGTCCAGTAGTTTAGGAGAAAAACGACTTTTATGATTATGCAAATTAGCCCAGAGGGGTGTTATGTTCCCCTTAGTGTGCCCAGTAACGCCCCTCTTATAGTGCCCAAAACGCCTTCCTTCAGAATGCCTAACCGCCCACAGCCTCTCATCCCTCTCCTCCCCCTCCCTCACGGCCGAGCGAAGTCTCGCGGAGACGCAGTACCTACTGAGGGCTGTGCCAGTGCGATCTGCAGGAGACTGAGGGCAGGAGCTTCATGGTCGTCACTGGGCATGTGCCGAGCCCAGTGACGACGATGAAGCTCCTGCCCTCAGTCTCCTGCAGATCGCACTGGCGCAGCCCTCAGTGGGTACTGCGTCTGCGCGAGACTTCGCTCGGCCGTGAGGGAGGGGGAGGAGAGGGATGAGAGGCTGTGGGCGGTTAGGCATTCTGAAGGAAGGCGTTTTGGGCACTGTAAGAGGGGCGTTACTGGGCACACTAAGGGGAACATAACGCCCCTCTGGGCACCTTCAGGGCTAATTTGCATAATCATAAAAGTAGTTTTTCTCCTAAACTACTGGATGGATTACAAGATAGAAGAGCACAGCCGATTCAAGGCAAGCTGTGGTGCATGACTGCTTTAAAATACGATTTTGGGTTAGGAGAGGTGACAGAATCCCTTTAAGGGCCACAGGTTTATAACCCCCTAGTGACCAGGCCCTTTTTTACAAATCGGCACTTCACAAATTTAACGGTTTATTGCTCGGTCATGCAACTTGACACCCAAATTAATTTTACCTCCTTTTCTTCTCACAAATACAGCTTTCTTTTGGTGGTATTTGAGTGCTGCTGAGATTTTTCGTTTTTCTGATATTAATCAAAAAAGACCACAATTTTCAAAAAAAAAGTGTATTTTTAACTTTTTCGGGTAAAATTGTTCAAATATAATTACAATTCTATACAAGTTTGTGTCAGAATTTATTGTCCTAAATGTCTTTGATAAAAAAAAAATCCAAAAACGTGAATTTCCGCATTTTGAAGCAGCTCTGACTTTCTGAGCACCTGTCATGTTTCTTGAGGTGCTAGAATGCCAGGATAGTATAAAAACCCTCCAAATGACCCCATTTTAGAAAGAAGACACCCCAAAGTATTCGCGGAGTGGCATGGTGAGTTCATGTATGATTTAATTTTTTTTTCACAAGTTAGCGGAAAATGACAATTTCTAAGGAAAAAAATTAATTATAAAGTTTCCATTTCTGCTAACTTCTGGCAAAAAAATATAAAATTTCCCACAGACTCACTATGCCCCTCAGTGAATACCTTGGGGTGTCTACTTTCCGAAATGGGGTCATTTGTGGGGTGTGTTTACTGTTCTGGCATTTTGGGCGGGGCTAAATTGTGAGCAACCCTGTAAAGCCTAAAGGTACTCGTTGGACTTTTGGCCCCTTTACGCACCTAGGCTGCAAAAAAGTGTCACACATGTGGTATCGCCGTACTCAGAAGAAGTAGGGCAATGTGTTTTGAAGTGTATTTTTACATACACCCATGCTGGGTGAGAGAAATATCTCTGCAAATTGACAACTTTGTATACATTTTTTTTTAAAGTTGTCATTTACTGAAATATTTCTCACACACAGTATGGGTATATGTAAAAATACACCTCAAAACACTTTGCCCTACTTCTTCTGAGTACGGCAATACCACATGTGTGACACTTTTTTGCAGCCTAGGTGTACAAAGGGGCCCAAATTCCAATGAGTACCTTTAGGATTTCACAGGGCATTTTTACACATTTGGATTCCAAACTACTTCTCACGCTTTAGGGCCCCTAAAATGCCAGGGCAGTATAAATACCCCACAAGTGACCCCATTTTGGAAAGAAGACACCCCAAGGTATTCCGTGAGGGGTATGGTGAGTTCATGTAAGATTTAATTTTTTGTCACAAGTTAGTGGAATATGAGACTTTGTAAGAAAAAACAAAAAAACTAAAAATAAATTTCCGCTAACTTGTGCCAAAAAAAAAAAATCTTCTATGAACTCACCATGCCCCTTACGTAATACCTTGGGGTGTCTTCTTTCCAAAACGGGGTCACTTGTGGGGTATTTATACTGCACTGGTACAGACACAACATCTTTTTCTTGGGGACAGTCAGTACAAAAAACGGTGGTGTCACGCCTTATTCCAGCCCTGCTACAGACACAACATCTTTTTCTTGGGGATCGGTGAGTTGGGGTACCAGAATAGACACTCGGGAAGTGTCTGTTATGTAGCCGGCTAACTACATCAGGGACTTGGGGCACGGACCCTCCTGGATACAGTAGTTCCGAAATGATCTCTTCCTGGAATTTTAGGAAGGATCCCATTCTCTCAGCCTTACTGTAGAGAACAAAACTATTATACACAGCCAATTGAATTAAATAAACAGACACCTTCTTATACCAGCATCTGGTGCGGTGGGACACTAAATAGGGAGCCAACATCTGGTCATTGAAGTCCACCCCTCCCATGTGAAGGTTATAGTCGTGGACAGAGAGGGGTTTCTCAATGACTCCAGTTGCCCTTTCACTTTGTACAGTCGTGTCTGCGTGAATGGTGGACAGAACGTAAACGTCCCTCTTGTCCCTCCACTTCACCGCAGTTCTTGGTCACGCAAGGCAGCCCTCTCCCCCCTGCAAGTTGGGTATTAACGAGCCGTTGGGGGAAGCCCCAGCAACTAGGTCGCGCGGTGCCACAGCATTGAATTCCGACTATATGTAAGTGCCGAAAGAGGTCCATGCTTGTGTAAAAATTGTCCATGTATAAGTGGTACCCCTTGTGGAGTAAGGGTGACACAAAGTCCCAGACAATCTTGCCACTGCTCCCCAGGTAGTCAGGGCATCCGACCGGCTCCAGTTTTGAGTCTTTTCCCTCATAGACCCTAAAACGATATGCATAGCCTGTGGCCCTTTCACAGAGCTTATACAGTTTGACCCCATACCGGGGGATGTACTGTTTGATGCCAAGGCGCCCGGTTAAAATGTACAAGGAAATCGTCTATGCAGATGTTCTGATTCGGGGTATACACATCTGCAAACCTGGATGACAAATGGTCTATGAGGGACCGAATTTTGTTGAGCCGGTCATAAGCAGGGTGGCCTCTTGGATGACCGTTTTTTTTGTCAGTGAAATGCATAAAGCGCATGATGACCTCAAAACGTGCCCTGGACATAGCAGCAGAGAACATGGGCATGTAATGTATTGGGTCTTTAGACCACTAGGACCGCAATACATTTTTTTTTGTTAGACCCATGCTGAGAATAAGGCCCAAAAATATTTTAAATTCAGAAACTGGTGGCTGGGCATAGAAGCTTTCCAGATTAGCTGTTATATACTGTGTGACGTAGCGGTTGGTTTCTGCCACAACTAAGTCATAGAGATCCGCGGTGAAGAACAGCTAAAAAAACTCAAGGGCTGATCCTAAATGAGCTGTCTCCATGTGAACTCCAGACTAGGCGGTGAAAGGGGGCAATACAGGTGCGGGGGAAGCAGGGGATTGCCAATTTGGGTTTGCCAGCACCTCTGGGAGACTAAGGGCTCTACGGGCCTGTGAACGTGGTGGCTGCGACGGGGGAGTTACTGCACGTGCCACCGTACCAGCTTGAACTGCCCTTCTGGTGCTCGCCACTTCACCAGGGAATACGGCAGTGCTGGTAGAAGGTCCAGGATGTGCTGCACTGCTGGTGTATGCCGCACCATAAAAAAGATCAGCGCTAGCACCACTCTGCTGCAAATGAGGCTTATCACGCGGGGTATGCAGAACACTGACATGGGATCGGGTACGCCTGACCGTAGCAGGGACCTCAACCTCGTCATCTTCACTAGCGATTAGAGTGCCACTGCTGTCTACAGGTTCATATTCTGAACCACTGGATTCAGCGGGTGAGGCGTCCCCATCGCTTTTATCCATCAGGGCCAGAATCCTGTAGGCCTCTTCAGCGGAATAGCCCTTTTTTTGACATTTTGGGCTCACTAAATTTAAGGGGTATTCCTCTGAGACTACCCAGGAATAAGAGCACACCTGCCTAGCAAAAAGGAGTGCTTGGGAAGTAAAGCTGCGATCGCTAATAAAGATCCAAAAAGCTCAAAAGTGATCTTTATAGTGCCGCTGCGATTTTACGGTGTTTTTGCAGTGGTCAGAAAAAAAAAATTCTGTCACTGCGGTGGGGCGGACTGAACGCAAGTGTGGGCACAAGATCAGGCCTGATCGGGCGAACACTGCGTTTTTTGTAGAGCCTAAGGTGACCCTAATGTACTGATATAGATCTGATTGCGATCAGTCTTGATCACTTACCGATACTATATAGTGCTAGTGCTCATTAGCGACAGCGATGACGCTAATCAGCGACTAATCAGTGACTGCGGTGCGGTGGGCTGGGCGCTAACTACCTAACAAGTAGCTAACTAACTGGCGGTGATAAGGGACCCTTATACCTATTTGATTGGTTCTTTTAAAAATCTACAGCCTGCCAGCCAGTGATCAGCGCTGGCAGGCTGTAGATGAACTTGTATACTGCGCAATCCTGTTAACGCACGCTCCTGTGAGCGCGTGTTCACAGGAAATCTCAGGTCTCACGAGATGATGCCAATAGGCGTCACTGAGACCTGAGAGCGCTGCCGTCCGGACGCCTATTGGCGTTACCGTGACGGCATTCGGTTAAAATGGAGAGAGAAACAATAAACATGATTAACCTTTTACCAATATATGTCGTGGCAGTAATCTGTTAACTGCAGCCCAGTGTATAAAAGCATCTGGGTACATTGCATTCTGCCGACTCCCCATGGCACTGCAGATTGCTGTAACAGCGCGAGGAAGTAGGTCGAATCCAATATTTTGAGATTCGTTTACGGATTAAGTACAGAATTTTAGCTATCACCTGCTTACGATGCTCTGTAACCTGCAGATTTTATACATATCCTGAAGGTCCACCCAATGGAGTCCTGGGAATCACAATGCCATGTAGCTCAAACGCTGAGCTCCATAATGTACGTAGACCCCTACAGGACCACCACATATGTATAAGATTTGCCTCAGGTTCAGTGCACCTAGGAGACTGGGCATCCGATCGAACCCCATTCTAAAGAGTAGCTGAGGAGTTCTATAGACCCTATGCAATAAAAACAATTGCGAACGGCGCTGCGCAGTGCTAACAGATAAATTGGAAGTGGTTTCAAGTATATACTGCCACAGTGCTAAAGGCAAATGGCCCACTTCCACCTTCCATTTCTCCTAAAATTCAAGTATTGCATCTCCACGGCTTTTATCCAAAAGGATCCCATATTCAAGAGAAATTAGCTTACTTGAGGCAGATCCATGTACCACATGATCAGACAGTGCTGTGCAAGCAATATCAGTAGGAAATGTGTGCGCCTTTGACTCTCGCCTTTGCAAGTAAGCATAAAAAACTTATCTTTGTAACCCTAACTCGGTCTGTACACAGCACTATTATATAAATGGTATACATAACAAATCCTCTGCTGTGCCCATCCTTCAAAACCATCTAACTTATATCATTCCTTAAAAAGGCACTATGCCATAAAGGAGTGTATTTAGTACATCCCTTTAATCCCCTTTCCGATTGTTTGGGGCATCAGGAAAAAGGCTTGTCTGGAGAAGAAAAGGTGAGCTCTACCATCAGTCCTGTGTCATGCCAACAGTAAAGCATCCTGAGACCATGTGTGGGGTTGCTTCTCATCCAAGGGAGTGGGCTCACTCACAATTTTGCCCAAAAACACAGCCATGAATAAATAATGGTACCAAAACACCCTCCAACAGCAACTTCTTCCAACAATCCAACAACAGTTTGGTGAAGAATAATGCATTTTCCAGCACGATGGAGCACCGTGCCATAAGGCAAAAGTAATAACTAAGTGGCTCGGGGACCAAAACGTTGACATTTTGGGTCCATGGCCTGGAAACTCCCCAGATCTTAATCCCATTGAGAACTTGTGGTCAATCCTCAAGAGGCGGGTGGACAAACAAAAACCCACTAATTCTGACAAACTCCAAGAAGTGATTATGAAAGAATGGGTTGCTATCAGCCAGGAATTGGCCCAGAAGTTGATTGAGAGCATGCCCAGTCGAATTGCAGAGATCCTAAAAAGAAGGGCCAACACTGCAAATACTGACTCTTTGCATAAATGTCATGTAATTGTCGATAAAAGCCTTTGAAACGTATAAAGTGCGTGTAATTATATTTCACTACATCACAGAAACAACTGAAACAAAGATCTAAAAGCAGTTTAGCAGCAAACTTTGTGAAAACTAATATTTGTGTCATTCTCAAAACTTTTGGCCACGACTGTAGGCAAGATAGAAAAGTACAGTTTAACCCTTTCAACCCTGGAGAATTTTTCATTTTGGCCTCTTCATTTTTCACTCCCTGCCTTTTTGGGACAATAACTTTTTTATTTTTACGTTTACAAAGCTGT